>NW_027187147.1:4768-17824 GCF_028583685.1 Petaurus breviceps papuanus | reverse complement strand
GAACCTGGCTATAATATTCCTAGGAGTTTTCTTTTTGGGATCTTTTTCAGCAGGTGATAGGTGGATTCTTTCAACCTCTATTTTGCCCTCTGATTCTAAAACATCAGGGCAGTTTTCTTTGAAAACTTCCTGGAGGATGATTTCTAGGTTGTTACTTTGATCATGGCTTTGAGGTAGTCCAATAATTTTTAAATTATCTCTCCTGGATCTATTTTCTAGGTCAATGGTTTTTCCCATGAGATATTTCACCTTGCCTTCTATTCATTTGTTTGGATCTGTTTAACAGCATCTTGATTTCTCATAAAGTCATTAGCTTCCATTTGCTCCAATCTAATTCTGAAGGAATGATTCTCTTCAGTGAGCTTTTGAGATTCTTTTTCCATCTGGAAAATTCGGTTTTTTAAGGCATTCTTCTCCTCATTGCCTTTCTGAGCGTCTTTTGCCATTTGAGTTAGTCTATTTTTTAAGGTATTACTTTCCTCAGTCAGGTTGTTGACTCTCATTTCGTAATTTTCTTGCATCATTCTCATTTCTCTTCCTAATTTTTCCTCCACTTCTCTTATCTACTTCTTAAGGTCCTCTATGGCCTATACCCAGCTCGTATTTTCCTTTGAAGCTTTTGGTGCAGGAGTTCTGACTTCACTGTCTTCCTCCTGTTTCATGCTTTGCTCCTTTTTTTCCCCCAAAATAGGAGTCTAATGTTGGAATCTTCTGTCTGCTTTGTTTCCTTTGCCTTGTCATGTCGCCCCTCAGTCACTTGACCCCTGGGCTTTTTGCTACAGTAGGACCCTGCCACCAGACAGGGGAGCTTTCGTCCCAAATGCTGGGGTTTTCTCAGCTGTCAAAAGTATTAGATGGGTGCCATCTCTGAGGTCTCCACATGCTCTGGCAAGCTGGACACACACCCCAGGACCTCCACCCTAGACTGCAATGCAGATCCAAGAAGGTTAAAGCAAGACCGATTACCCCTCAGATTGTTGCTTTGTCCCCCTACACTCTGCAGGCCAGGAGCTGAAGCTGCCACGTGGTGCTGGCTGTGCCGGTGGCTCAGTGGCCATGAACTCCCACTTACTGGGTCCCAAAGTCCAGACTGCACTGACCTCTCACTTTGTCCTTCGCATCTGTGTGTTGATAAATCTGGAAAAGGCCACAGCTGCTGCTAATCTGGAGTCCCTCCTGCCGGCAGCTGGTCAGGCCTGCCCTGGTGGAGCTGGGCTGGGCTCCCAGTGCACTGCACTGGCAGATTCCTGCCAGCCTGCCGGGCTGTCCTTAGTGGGAGGTTAGCTTCTCTGTGTCATTTTGTGGGTTCTGCAGCTCCAAAGTTTGTTTAGAGTCCACTTTTTACATGGATTGGGGAACGTGGAATCTGGAGCTGCAGGGAGGTCCTTCTTCTACTCCAACATCTTGAGTCCACCTCTTACTACTTGTATAATCATAACAAAGTCCCTCAACCTCTTTGGGCCTTAGTTTCTACTTTTGTATAATGACGAGGTTGGAGTGGGTGACCCCTAAGGTCCTTTCCAATTCTCTCTGATTCTGAGATTTGGCTAATCTTGTTCTCATCCAATTTGAGATAAGATATCAGTGACAGAGAACAGTTTCAGGGTGAACCCTCTCAGGGCCATTTGCAATTCTTTAGAGCTTAGAGCTTCCACCAGAAGGAATGAAACTCTAAGAAGGAATTTTAGTAACCAGAAAACAGAAGAGATATGATATTGTTAACATATGATATATATGTTACATGTCAG
Organism: Petaurus breviceps papuanus; assembly: GCF_028583685.1. Taxonomy (NCBI): domain Eukaryota; kingdom Metazoa; phylum Chordata; class Mammalia; order Diprotodontia; family Petauridae; genus Petaurus; species Petaurus breviceps. The sequence continues at coordinate 16,076 of NW_027187147.1, read as the reverse complement.
CTGGAGGGCTTTCCTTATTTATTTGTATGTAAATGTGTGCATACATGTGCATTGTCAATGTGTATGTATGTGTTTGTATGTACATTTGGGGGGCACCTGTGTAATACATATTAATGTGTTGATGTACCCTTTTCTGTGTGTGTGAACATGTATGTGCCAAAGGTGTGCCTGTGTGATATGTCTCTTTGTCTGTGCATGTACATGCTCATGTCTATAGATTGCATGTGAGTTCACCAATAACTTCAAACACTCTTTGAAGGAGGCTACCTATTACAGGGAATTCTTTTTTTTTCTTTTTGGAGGGGGCAAGGCAGGGCAGTTGGGGTTAAGTGACTTGCCCAAGTTTACTTGGCAAGTAAGTGTTAAGTGTCTGAGGCTGGATTTGAACTCAGGTCCTCCTGACTCCAGAGCTGGTGCTCTATTCACTGCACCACCTCGCAGTGCGCCACCTCCCCCCCCCCCAAGAAGATAAATTCTGCTCCAGCCTTTTACCTTTACTCTGTGTGTTATCTCTCTGCTTCAAATGTGTTTATTATAAATAACATATTGTAAGATTATGGTTTTTGATACACTCTGCTAATTGCTTTCATTTTAAGGGAGAGTTCATCCCATTCACATTCATTTATGATTACTCTCTGTGTCTTTCTCTCTATGCTATAATCCTTACCACTCCACCCTGTTTATGCTTTTCTCTCTTTCTCCCTTTCCCTCCTCACTAGTGTATGGCTTCTGACCACTGCCTCCCTCCATCTGCCCTCCTTTCTATCAGTTCCCTCCTTTTTCTTTCCCCTTTCCCCTCCTACCTCCTACAGGGCAGGGTTTCTTAATCTTTTTCCACTTGCAACCCCTTTTTGCTTGAGAAATTTTTATGCAACCCCAGGCATATAGGTATGTGAAATAGTAATACAAGTCAAACATTTGCTGATAATACATCCTAAAGAAATTGATTTTTAAACAATTCTTTGGTATACATATAGTTTTACCATTTATAAAAGTAGAAAGAAAATTTGCATACTAATGAGATGTATGTGCTTGTTTATTTTTACATAAAGAATTCAATCATGGTGGAATATTTGATACTGCAGGACATAGAACATCTTCAACATTTTGCAGAGTTGATTGATATTTTGATTTTATAATGATCATTGCTGACAACACCACTTTTGTAAATATGTATCACAAATTGGCAGACTTATGTTTAGGTCCATTCCAGGAGTTGTTGGAAATTCTGTTCTAATCCCACACCAAAATTCATTTCATTATTTTGTATGTACAGCAAGAACACTATAACTCATAACATATAATAATCTCAAAATCAAAACACAAAATGTTTCTGTCAGTGTTTTTTTTTTTTTTGGTGTTGTGTTGTGTGACAGCATGCACGGTGCAAAATTCAGAACCAAAATTGTAGTGAAGTTGCAGGATGCAACACAGGCAAGCACTGTCAGAACCACCTCGGATTCATTATACATTTAATTTTTATTTTTATTGTTGTTCATTCAGAAACCTTTTACTGTTGCCAAATTTTTTCATGACCCCCCACATTCAGCTATATAACTCCACATGGGGTTGCAACCCACAGTTTAAGAATTGCTGCTATAGGGTAAAATAGATTTCTATACCCAATTGAGTGTGTATGTTACTCTCTCTTTGAGCCAAATCTGATGAAAGTAAGGCTCAAACAATGCTTGCCTCTCTTCCTTCTTTCCCTCTATTGTAATAACACTTCACACCTCTTCATGTGATGTAATTTGCCCTTTTCTGCCTCCTCTTCCTTTCCTCTTCTCCAAGTACAACCCTTTTTTACAACCCTTAATTATTTTTTTATCATTAAATCAAAGTTAATTTGTACCCACACCCTCAGTCTATGTATGCCCCTTCTAATTGTCAAAATAAAGATACAGTTCTCAAGAGTTACAAATATTATCTTCCCAGGTATGGATGTAAACAGTTTAACTTTATTGCATAACATATTTGTTTTTTTCTTTCCTGTTTACCTTTTTATGCTTCTCTTGAGTCTTGCATTTGAACATTGAATTTTCTGTTCAGTTTTGTTCCCAATCAGGAAAGTTTGGAAGTCCCCTATTTCGTTGAATGTCTATCTCCTCCCCTGAAAGATTATACTCAGTTTTGCTGGATAGTTGATTCTTGGTTGTAACCCAAAGCTCCTTTGCCTTCCATAATATCATATTCCAAGTCCTCCAGTCCTTTAATGTAGAAGCTGCTAGGTCCTGCATAATCCTAACTGTAGCTCCATATTTGAATTGTTTCTTTCTGACAGCTTGCAGTATTTTCTCCTTGATCTGATAATTATGGAATTTGGCTACAATATTCCTTGGTGTTTCCATTTGGGGATCTCTTTAAGGAGGTGATTGGTGCATTCTTTCAGTAACTATTTTACCATCTGGTTCTAGAAGCTTAAGTATGTTTTCCTTGATGATTTCTTGAAAGATGCTGTCCAGGCTCTTTTAATGATCATTTCTTTCAGGCAGACCAATAATTCTAAAATTATCTCTCATGGTTCTATTTTCCAGGTCAGTGTTTTTTCCAGTGATGCATTTTGCATTTTCTTCTATTTTTTTATTCTTTTGAATTTGTTTGATGGATTCTAGATGTCCCATAGAGTCATTAGCTTCCCTCGCCCAATTCTACTTTTTAAGGAGTTGTTTTCTTCAGTGGATTTTTTGGTTGCATTTGGTAAATTGTATTTTTTAAGCTGTTTTCTTCAACCAATTTTTGTCCTTCCTTTCCTGAGCTGTTTGCTTTCCCTTGCATACCTCTCATTTCTTTTCCCATTTTCTTCGACCTCTCTTATTTCACTTTTAAAATCCTTCTTGAGCTCTTCCAGAAAATGCTTTCTGGGCTTGAGATAAATTCATATTCTGCTTTCAGATTTTCGATGTACATATACTGACAATAAGGTCCTCTTCTAATTTGTGTTTTGAGCTTCCCTCTGCCTGTGCCTATAGACACTGTCTTTGATTTTTGTTCATTTTTGCTTTTTACTCATCTTCTTTACCTATTTCCTGGCTTTTAAAGTTGAGACCCCCTTCTGGAGCACAGCGGGCATTGTCCCAAGCTTCTTGTGCTGGGGTCAGGGGCCTGGTCACTGGCCCCTGGGTCTCAAGTGCTGGCAACTAGAAGCTGTAGGGGTCTGGCAGCTTACCTGGTGCTGAACTGGGGTCCTAGTGGTGATGTCTTGCATTTGCTGAGGCCCAGGTGGGGTTTTACTGTATTTCCTTCAGGCTACACTGAAGCACATGCATGTCTGGTGGCTGGCGGATGCCCACCTGGGGCTGCACCAGTGCATGTGGTAGTTCTACAGTAGTTGTGCAAGCTGGACTCTACTGGCTATGCTAAGGCACATGGTGGGTGGGTCCTGGTGTTGACATTTGCCTACTCCACCACCCTGGAACTCTGTATCTACTGCTGGTTTGCTGGGACACTTTCTGTCCTAGAATGTGCTCCCCTTTTTACCTAAGTGAGATGGAACTTTCTTGCCATGCCTTCAAGTTTCCAGGAATAAAAGACTACTCCAATTCATCTTTCTGCTGGCTTTGCTTTTCCAGGATTTTTCCTAGGATGTTACTTTCTGGTTTATTTTCCAGAGGTCATTATGGGAGAATGACAGCTATTTAGTGCTTACTCTTCCATTTGGCTCCCAGAAGTCCAATCTCCAGATTTTCTAAAACCTTTCTAACCTGTGATGCCTAGAATGGACCACAATACACCTATTGTGGTTACCTCTTTGTTCCTGGGATCTCTGCTTTTCTCCTATAGCCCAATATCACAGTAGTTTTTTTTCAGGATGGGGTGAGTGGGAGGGCTAAGGCTTCATACATTTGACTCATTTTGAACCAACTAAGCTACATTTTATCCCACAAAACCCCAGACATTTTTCAGATGTATTCTTATCTAATCAGACTTCCTCCAACTTATCCTTCTGAAATTGAGTTTTTGAATTGGAATGTAAGACTTTAAACGGACCCTGATTACATTTCATCTTCTTCATTTTGGTCCAATGTTCTGCCCTGTCAAGGTCTTTTTGGATCCTAATTCTGTTATTTGGGGTGTTGGCTAGCCTCCCACCTTGGTGTCAATGACAAATTTATAAATAGACTACTTATTATGGATAGAGCTCTAGATTTGGAATTAGGAAGACCTGAATTCAAATCCAGTTTCAAACACTTATTAGCTGTGTGACTCTGGGCAGATTACTTACTTAACCTCTGTTGGCTTCAGTTTCCTCACTTGTAAAATGGGGGTAATAATAGCAATCCCCTCACTAGTTTGTTGTGATGATCAAATGAGATGTTCGTGAGGCATTTTACAACCCTTAAAGTGCTATAAACATCCAAGCTATTATTTATGTCCTCATGCAAATTCATGATTTCCTTCTTGACTTTCTAAATTCTACTCATCTTTCAAGGCATAGGTTGAGTCCTATCTGCTCCCTTGGCAACCCTTACCAATGTTTTCTCCCTCTATGACATTGTACCACTTCCTTTTGCAATTCATCCATTCTGTCCAGCCCTGACCTCTTTTTAGAATTCTTTGTTTTTGTTTGTTGTTCCTCCCTTGTTCTAGAAGAGGACGAATGACACCACAAGAGTGATGTCTTGACTTACTCATGAATTGGATTGAAGTGAGTCAGGGCCATTGATTGGGTCATATTTTAGAATTCTAAATTCTGTCTGGATGTCCCACTGTTACCTTAGTCTTAACATGTCAACCAATCAATCAAAGGGCATTTATTAAATGCCTACTATGCTCTGGGCTCTATGTCGGGAGTACAAGGACAATGAATGAAACAATTCCTAGTCACAAGGAACTTCATGCTCTAATGAGAAGGATAACAAATAAACACATAGAGAAAATATAAGGAGAATAAATCCAGATAAACCCAAAGTAAAATCTAAGGTATTTTGGGAGGGAGGGAATCAGTAATTGGGGGAATCAGTTAAGTCAACAAGTATTTATTAAGCACCTACTATGTGCAGGCAATCCTAAACACAGGGAATACAAAGAAAGACAGAGGACAGCCCCTGCCCTCCAGGATGTTACAGTTACCAGATATTTCATATAAAAGGTAGTGCTTAAACTGCATGAGATGGAGGAAAGAAGGGAGTGCTTTCCAGGTGTGTGGGATGGCCAGAGCAAGGCCCAGAGATTGGAAATGGAGGGCGGTGTTCAAGGTACAGAGAGAAGAGTCATTTGGCTGGATGGCAGGCTGTCAGAGGGGGAGCAAGACCACTCTCTAATCCCCCCTCAATTTTCTTCTTCTTTCCTTTCCCTCTTTTTGTTCCTAGCACCCAGATACCCAAGCTTCAAAACCCGAGTTATCTTTGACTTCTTACTCCTCTCCACTGCTTCCCTCATCAAACCAGTCCCCAAATACTGTCATTTCTTTGTCTTCTCCATCTTCCCTAACCACCCCCTTCTCTTGGCCTCCACAGCCATTCACCAGAGGGTCTCCCTGATGTAGTTTAAGGGGTTCAGTGACCCCTCCAAGGACTGGTGTAGTACACAGAGTCATCTGGAATGAATTCATGGACTCATGCATTTTTTTTTTGCTTTTTGGAGGGCAATTGGGGTTAAGTAACTTGCCCAAGGTCACACTGCTAGTTTTTGTGTTAAGTGTCTGAGGCTGAATTTGAACTCAGGTCCTCCTGACTCCAGGGCCTGTGCTCTACTCACTGCCCCTTACTCACACATTCTTTAAGTCAAGTTGGCAAAGGTTTATTGTAATGTCAATATGGCAGGCAGAGCCCCTTAAGGAACTTGCATTCTTTAAGGATCTTACAACTTAACAGGAATGGTGCTAAAGCTTATTTAGGAAAAGTAGTGGATTATCTGGCAGATAAGCTAATTAAGTGATAATTTACGATATTGGTCACAGGTGTCATTCACTATTGGAAATCAGGTGCAGGTGTTTCTCAGGAGTGTATTTTTGGTCTGTTTTGTCTGTAGCAAGATAGCTTTGAGATTTGATGTCTATAGTTTGACCTGTGGATTATATAAGATAACTTTGGGAAGCAATACATGGTAATTCTGTGGTTACAAGATAGTCCCATTTATGTAAAAGAATTTCTTCAGAGATCAGCTTGTTCTTGTGATGGGGAAAGAGTTTGTCTTACTGGGGCCCACTCATGAGTAATTGTGGGGAAAAGTAGTTTGTCTTACTGGGGTCCACATAGTGTTTTTGGGCTGGGGAGAAAACTGTCAGGGACAGTGTTTTGAAACTAGCAAGAAATGTAATCTTGAAAGTGTGGTCCAAACACAAGTGTAGTAATAAGCGAAATGGACTTTTTTGTTGCTTTTTTGGATTGAGTTATAGTTAATTAGATACCTTTGAACCTCACCTTTGACTATCAAGAGTCTTTGATTGGAAACAATACACACTGTTTGTATGTATACTTATACAATATAAGTATTGCCCTTAGTAGGTCTAAGGTAATTTGAAGATCCCCCCTGTCCTTAATAGGCTGAATGTAATCACGTGGGAATCCATGGTGGTAGGAGCTTCCTGAAAGGGTGGAATAGGAAGGGTGGAGCAGGAAGAAGCAGAGCAGAGAAAAGCACAAGCAGAGGTGGGCGTGAGCAGAACTGAGAGAATGTTTGTGATGCTGGCACTGTGTCTGTTGTTCTGTGTTGATTTCTCAGACAAACTCTGTTGATGTGTATTGGTTTCTCAGACAGAAAGTGAATTGAGATGATAGTGCTGATAATGTGTGCAAATATTGTAAAGCCTTGTTAAACTTTGTTTCCAGAAACAGAAACTGCAGAGAGCTTGGAGTGGAGCAGTTCTTGTGAGCTGAGATATGAGAACTGCCTAAGTGTGAATTCAATCAAGAGCTGGGAGTGGTCAGCCTGTGGAAGAGGAGCCATGAAGTTTGGAAGCCAGCCTCAAGGGAAGATGAAAGAGGATTTTACTTTGGATGCTCTATATTGACTCAAGAGATTTGTATCTTACTGTGACCAAGTGATGGATGGTGTTTGTACTTTCTGCTACCCCTTAAGGAAGATTGGCTTAAGGGTGATTGGAAACCAGACTCTAGTCAAAACGAAAGAGGAATTTACTTGGATACTCTGTATCGATTGAGAAGTTTGTAAGTTATTGTGGGTGATGTTTGTATTTTCTGCTTCCCCTTAGAGATGACTATAATATATATTGAATGATATGTTTTGTTTAAGACTATCTGGCCACCTTAGTAATAAGTTGCTGTGTTATGTTGTGAATATTATGCTTTATTTCTTGAATGTTATGCTTTAGTTTATTGCTGAATAAATAGAGAGTTCATTATAATATGCCATTAGATTCTTAAAGTTATTCACAGCATCAGTCCTCAGGAGAGCTGTTGTGATTGACTTTACAACAAGCACCCAGGCACCCCATCATCCACACTTTTCACCTGTACTAGCTTCTCTCCTCCAACCCATTCTACATGTCCCCACAGGTTAATCCAGAGATCTTTTCACATCCCTCCCTCAAGAGTGGCTTATTTTGCTTGAGTATTTGAAATAATACCTCATTTGATCCTCACAGGAACTCTGTGATGTGGGTGCTATTATTATCACCCCCCCATTTTGCATATGAGGAAACTGAGGCTAAGAGGGATTACATGACTTGCCCAGGGTCACACCTGACTGGACCTCATCTCTTTTGATTCCAGAATCTTGATTTCAAATCTAATTAGAATGCATTGAGTCACCTACTTTCTAAGTTTTTCTCTGTAATTTCTCTCCCCATCCAAACTTGTGCTTAGATAAGTCCTAACCTTGCTGAGCTCCCTTTACCCAATAAGCTGTGAATTCACAGAATCTTCCACAGAACTGGGAGCTTGGAAGAAATCAAATCCCACCCACACAGAAAACTTTACAACTTCTTGGGAAAATGAAGAGCTCTCCTCCCAAGGCAGCCAACTCTGGCCAGTTTGCATTGTGAATAGCTCACCATATTTCCATTAGTTCTGGCCCTCAGGACCAAATAGAACAAATTTAATCCCTTTGCCAAGTGACAGCCTTTCAGATACTTGCTGAAATATATTTAATTTCTCTCCCCACCACAACTTTTCCTTTGTTTGGCATTCAAGGCCTTCTGAGGACTGCTTCTACTCTGTCCCTCCAGTCTCATACAACAGAGGGAACCATGGTTTTGTATCTTCAGTACTGGGTCAACATTTATTAGGTGCGTACTATGTGCCAGTCATTGTGCTAAGTGATGAGCACACAAAAGACAGTTCCTGTTCCTGAGGAGCTCATAGGCATAGTGCCTGGGCTCCTGCAAAACCATAGGATTTGCTGATCCCTGAACCAGGACTGATTTGTCCCCAACCCCTATATTCACCCCTTGAAACTAAGTCTGGGCTCCTTCTTAAACCCTCCTGAATACCTACCCTGCCCTGCCCGACCTAGTGTTCGCCTTTCTCTGACACCCAGGAGCCTGGTAGTCTACTCTTCTTGGTCCCACTATACAACTCAACATCTGTCCCAGAAAGGACCTGCTTCTCTCCCTCTAAACATGGTGGAGTCCGTTTTCTGCCCCACCTTCCACTGCTCCTCTGCCATCTCCTCCCCTGCCAGGCTGATCATTTACCTGGATCCATGACATAGGCCATATCCTTCAGGTCGTAGCTTAACTGTGTCTTGCCAACTGGTTATTCTTTTAATTCTTGTTCCCCCTCCCCCAATTACTTTGTTTTAACTCCATTCACACTTTATCTGTGTTCATGTTGTTCCCCAAATTGGAATGTAAGTTCTTTGAGAGCAGGGACTGTTGTGATTTTGTCTCTGGTGCTTCCTGATGATGGGATAAACATTTATAAAATCTTTGCTGGGTGTCAGGGACCCGAAGACAAAATGCAATCACCCCTATCTTTAAAGGGCTCACATTCTACTAAGTGTTGGGTGGGCAACATGAACATAGATAAGCATACAAATGCATACATACATATATATATATATATAGCATATTTTATATATAATGCACCTATTATACATAACATCTAAGAGATGTGAATATATGATATCTATATAATATATTTGTATTCATGTTTATAGCCAGCAAGTACAACTAACTCCTCATTGTAAAAGGTAACTGATGGGTGAGACAGGAGTCACACCATTCCCCATAGGATGGATTCATCTCTATGTCAGATTCATATAAAATGCTATAATACTAATAACTCATGTCAGACTGGCATGTTCTATCACTGCATCAAGGACCTAAGATTTCACTGGGAGGGGTATCATGAATTATCATCTGGAAGGGACCTTGGGCTCAAATCAAATCCAACTTGTCCATTTTACAGGTGAGGAAATTGAGACTCAAAGAGGGAATGGAACTTTCTCCAGCTAGTAACTTGAACCCAACTCCTCTGAAATCCAACCCATCACTTCCAACTATGACACACTTCCTCCCTCTTCACCCTAGACAGATGGTGAAACATCCATTCTACAATTCAGTGTCTTACTTGCTGGAGTCTCAGAGGGATGATTTGTCCCAGGCCAGCCACTATGGCAGGAACCAGCCAGCCACTGGGCTAAGTGTTAGGGACACAAAGGCAAAGGTGAACAGTCTATGCCCTCAAGGAGGCTTAAATTCTAGTCAGAAAGACGATATGAACATCCATAGGCATATACAAAAGAGGCACAAGATACTTTTGGGGATGGGGAAGGGCAATAGCATCTGGGGTATCAGGAAAAATTCCATGTAAATGTATTAGCTCTGTCTAGAAGGTGAAGGAGTACATCCCAGGTATGAAGAACAATGGATACAAAAGCATGGAAAGGGGATATGGGTTGTCCAAAGGAAGGAATCAAAAGGCCAATGTCTGGACCACACACAGAGTGTGTGGTAGGGAGTAATAATAACCATTATGGGCAGAACCAAGATGGCAGAATACAGGCCATGACCCAAATGAATTCTCCCAACATTTCCCCACAAGAAACTTTAAAATAATGCCTTAAGTAACATTTTGGAGCAACAGAGACAAGAAAAAGGTCAGAAGGAGACATTTGCCCAGAGAGGTCGGCAACACCAGGGTGGGCAAAACCCTTGAGGGTGACAGGACCACCAATAATGGACCTTGGAAGTGGCCACTGCAGCAGCATCAACTTCAGGAGCTCTCAGCCCAGAGACAGTGAAGGGCTTGGACAACTGGCCAGAAAGAGATTACAGGGAACCCTTTGCTGGCACTAGGTGTAGTTGGCACTGCTTGGCAAGGCTCTGAGTTACAGTTCCAGGGCATAGAAGAGTTCTGGTGGTCAGTCACAAGAGTCAGTCTCAAGTCAGAACAAGAGAACTAGGGGTCCTGGTCTCAGTTCCAGTGCAGAGAGAGGCACTAGTACTTGTTGCTGCAGGGAAGCAGGGGCCCTTCCTGGGTAAAGACCAGAGTATAGACAAGGAAAGAAATGACCATACTTCTCCCAGGATCACCCTGCCTTGGAAGCACTAAAAACTTGCAGACCTCTGAAAACAGATACCTGAAGAAACCTGATGCTTGAATCTTGGGAGAGTGCTTCCCTATCCCAAGGTGAGGAGAATGCAACTTTGACATAAAGTTCAAAGACAAGAAATGGGCTGTAAATATGATGAAACAACAGAAAAAACTTAACCATAAAAAGGAAGGGAGTCCAAAACATAAATTTAAAAGAAGCCAACAATATGAAAACAGCTATAACCAAAGCCTCAAAGAAAAATTCGAATTGGACCCAAGCCCAACAAGAATTTCTGGAAGAGTTAAAGAAAGCTATTAGAAGTAGAAAACTTGGGAAAAGAAATTATAGTGATGCAAGAAAATTATGAAAAGAGAATTAAAAGTTTGTCAAAAAAGGCATAAAAAGACACAAAGATTCACAGATGAAAAGAACTCCTTTAAAAGCAGAAGAGGCCAAATGGAAGAAGTACATAAATTCACTGAAGAAGAGTTCCTTAAAAAGTAGAATTGACCATCTTGAGATCAGAGGAGCTAGGATTAAAACCAAGAATCACCTATCCAGTGAAACTGAGTATAATGCTTCATGAGAAAAAATGGATATTCAATGAAGCAGAGGGCTTTGCAGCATTCTTGATGAAAAGACCAGAGTCAAATAGAGAATTTGACTTTTCAAATACAAGAATCAAGAGAAGCATGGAAAGATAAACAAGAAAGAGAAATCATAAGGAATTTACTAAAGTTGAACTGTTTACATTCCTCCATGGAATGATGACATTTATAACTCATAAGACCTTCCTCTGTATTAGGGTAGTTGGAGGAAATATAGATAGATAGATAGATAGATAGATAGATAGATAGATAGATAGATA
>NW_027187147.1:0-4758 GCF_028583685.1 Petaurus breviceps papuanus | reverse complement strand
ATAGATAGATAGATAGATAGATAGATAGATAGATAGATAGATAGATAGATAGATAGATAGATAGATAGATGGCACAGTATGAGTTGAATATGAAGGGATTACATCTAAAAATAAAATTAAGGAGTGAGGGGAATATATTGGGAGAAGGAGAAAGGGAGAGATAGGATGAGGAACATTATCTCACATAAAAGAGGCAAGAAAAAGATGTCACAATGGATGGAGGGAATGAGTGAAACTTAGTCTCTTCAGATTTGGTTTAAGGAGGGAATAACATACACACTGAATTAGATATTTCACCCTACAGGAAAGTAAGGGGGAAGGAGATAAGAGAGGGGAGGATGATAGAAGTGAAGGCAGATTAGGAGAGGGGGTAGTCAGAAGCAAACTCTTTTGAATAGGGAAAGGGTTAAAGGAGAAAATAGAATAAGTGGAGGGGCTGTATAGGATGGAGGGATATATAGTTAGTCTTTCACAACATGAGAATTATGGAAGTGTTTTGCTTAACTATACATATATAATCTATGTTGAATTGCTTGTCTTCTTAATGAGGTGCGGAGGGCAGAAGGGAGACAATTTGGAGCTCAAAGTTTTAAAAACAAATATTAAAATTGTTTTTACAAACAAATATTGAAAATTGTTTTTATATGCAACTGGGAAATAAGATATACAGACAATGGAGTATAGAAATCTATTTTTCCCTACAAGAAAATAAGGGGGAAAGAGATAAAGGGGAAGGGTGATGGAAAGGAGGGTTGACTGGGGGAAGGGTTAATTAGAATGCATGCCATCTCAGGGTTGAAGGGAGGGGAGAGATGGGGCGGAAATTTGGAACTCAAAATCTTGTGGAAATGAATGTTGAAAACTAAAAATTAATTAATTTTAAAAAGTAGAACTGGCCAAATGGAAATAGAAAGGCTCAGTGAAGAAAATACTTATTTAAAAATTAGCATTCAGCAAGTGGAAGCTAATGCCTCCATGCAGTATTAAGAAACAATAAAAACAGAGTCAAAATAATGAAAAAAAATGGAAGAAAATATGAAATAGCACACTGAAAAGACACCCAACCTGGAAAGTAGATCCAGGAGAGGTAATAATCCTTCAGCAATGAAAGCTGTAAAACCTTTTGATCCAGAAATACCACTACCACATCTATACACTGAGACCAAAGACAAAAGAAAAGGACCTTTCTGTTCAAAATACTTATAGCAACTCTTGGTTGGTGGCAAAGGATTGGAAACTGAGGGGATACTCATCAAATGGGGAATGATTCAACAAGTTGTGGCATATGATTGTGCTGAAATGCTATTTGATATAAGATATAAGAAATGGTTAAAAGGGTTGTTTCTGGAGGAAAAAATGTGACAAGAACTGTATGAACTAATGCAAAGTAAAATGAAAAGAACCAGGATATCATCATGCTTAGCAACAGCAATGTTGTAATGATGATCAACAGAGGAAGACTTGGCTACTCTGATAAATACAGTGATCCAAGACAATTCCAAAGGACTCACGATGAAAAAAATGTTCTCTACCTCCAAAGAGAGAAATGATGAATTCTGAATGCAAATTGGGGTATAATTTTCTTGATTTCTTATTTTTTTGCCTTTTTTTGTGATATGGCTAATATGTAAAGATATTTTGCCTGAATTCACATGTATAATCGATATGTTGTTTGCCTTCTCAGTGGGTGGGGGGAGGGTCAGGCAGGAGAGACCACACAATTTATAAAGAAAAGAATGCTAAAAACTATGATGATGTGAAGTCAGGAAGACTTGAGCTCAAACCCTACCCCAGGCAGTCACTAGCTGTGTGAGCCTGGGAAAGTCACTTCACCTTTATATGCCTTAGTTTCCTTAACTAAAATGTGCACAATAAGAGCATCTACTTTGAAGTGTTGTGAGGATCAAATGAGATAATATTTGTAAGAAAGCACTTAGCACAATGCCTGCTAAATAAAAGTGCTATATAAATACTTATTTTCCCCTTCCTCTCAGTGTCTTCCTTTGCAAAATGCGCATCATAATGGCACCTATCTCCCCTGGTTGTTGTGAGAACATAATAAGATAATACACGTAAAGCACTCTGGAAACTTTAAGGCACTATACAAATACTAAGTTATAAAAGTTTGTTGTTATTTTCGTTACTATTATTACATATCGCTGATGGAATGGCAAGGCATCTTACAAAGATGATCTTATTTGACCCTATATATAGATGTATAAGCTACCCTATAAGGTAGCTGTTATTCTTATATATATTTTACAGATGAGGATCTATACATAGGGTCTATATATAGATATGTATCTATATATAGATACACTATAATTATGAGGAAACTGAGGTAGACAGAGATGAAAGAGAGACACAGCTGGTATCTGAGGCTAGATTTGAGCTCAGATCTTGACTCCAAGACGAGCACTTCCAAGCTTTATGATTGTCTACTCTCTTTCCACTAGACCACACTGCCTCAGATTGAATGAATTTTCTCACAAGAGCTTCTTGAGGTAGATAGTGCAAGTGACTGGAGCAGGAACCACCCGGGTATCCAGCCGCAGAGCTTGCATTTGAGGCTTGTTTCCCAAATGCCGAATTCAGTACCCTTTCCTTCACACAATTGTGCCTCTTTTCCACAGTTAAGGGACTTGACCAGAATCACAAAGAGAGCAACTGGCAGAGTCCATGTTATTTTTTTATTTAGTATTTTATTTTTTCCCAAATTACATGTAAAAACAATTTTTAACATTTGTTTTTAAAACTTTGAGGTCTAAATTATCTTCCTTCCTCCCTCTCCAGATTCCCTCCCCTTGAGAAGGCAAGCAATTCCATATAAGTTACTCATGTGTAGTCATGCAAAACATATTCATAAGTCATGTTGTGAAATAAAACAGACAAGAAAAAAAACCTCAAAGCATAAAGAAAGTTTTAAAAAGGCTGCTTCAATCTTTACTGAGACACCAACAGTTCTTTTTCTTGGTGTGGGTAGCATTTTTTCAATCTAAAGTCCTTCAGAGTTGCTTTGGATCATTGTTTTACTGAGTCATTTGCTAAGTCATTCAGAGCTGATCATCGTACAATATGGCTGTTACTTTTTGCACACAACACTTCACTTTGTATCAGCTTATTCAAGTCTTTCTACATTTTTTTCTGAGAGAACTATGCTCATCATTTCTTATAGTACAATAGTATTCCATCATAATTGTATACCACAACTTGTTCAACCATTCTCCATTTGATGGGTTTCCCCTCAACTTCTAATTCTTTTTTTTAAAATTTAAATGCTTTATTAACTGCTGATTTACATCATTCGTTTCCGCCAGGTTTTGAGTTACAAATTTTCTCCCCGTTTTTCCCCCACCCATCCCCCCAAAACAGCAGTCCCACAGGATATCCCCACCTCCAATCTGCTCTCTCCCATATTTTATCCCATACCCGTTTCAACTTTTCCAGTGGATCTCTATGCCTCAGTGCCTGTATATCTTTTTTCTTAATTACATGTAAGATGGTATTAATAATAGTATACACACACACACACACACACACACACACACACACATATATATATATATTTGAATATTTGATTTTAAAACTTTCAATTCCAGATTCATTCCCTTCCCCCCCACCCCTGCCAGCCACTCCCACTGGGGGGACAAGCAGTTCAGTATAGGTTGTACATGTGTGGCTAATGGAAAACAATAACATAGTAGATGTATTGTAAAAGACTGACTATATTTCCCTCCCTCCTATCCCACCTCACACTTGTTCTATTCTCTACTTTGATCCTGTCCCTTTTCAAAAGTGGGTGCTTCCAACTTCCCTCCCCCCAAGCCTGCCCTCCCTTCCATCATCCCCCCTCACATCCCTTTCCCCCCCTATTCTCCTGGAGGGTGAGATCCCCTATTTAGTGTGTATTTCCCTCCCTTCTCAAGCCAGATTCAATAGGAATAAGGTTGACCTATTCCCTTTTGCCTTCCTATTCTTCCCCTCCATTGTAACCATTTTCCCTTGCCTCTTCTGTATGAGATAGTTTGCCCCACTCTGTCTCTCCCCATCTCCTCTCATTATATTCCTCTCACCTCTTAATTTCACCTTTTAAGTATCATCCCTTCCTGTTAAATTGGTCCCGTGCCCTCTATCTATGTATACCTGTAAACGTATATACACATATTCACATATGTATTCATATTCCCGCATACCCTCATATAAAGACATATATATATATATTTCTAATCCCTTCAATTACTGAGAAAAGTTTCATAGGTTACAACTATTGTTTTTCCATGTAGGAATGTTAATAGTTCAACTTTGGCCAGGTGGCTCAGCAAGCAAGAGCACCGGCTCCAGTGCCGGGACGACCCGGATCAAATCCGGGCCCAGACACTCAGCACCACACCCAGAAACAACAACTGGCCATGCAACCCCGAACAAGCCACTCAACCCCGATTGCTTAAAAAAAAATAGTTCAACTTTGATAAGTTCCTTATGATTTCTTTTCCCTGTTTACCTTCTCATGCTTCTCTTGCTTCTTGTATCTGAATGTCAAATTTTCTATTCAACTCTGGTTTTTTCAGCAAGAATGCTTGAAAGTCCTGTATTCCACTGAATGACCATATTTTCCCCTGAAACATGATACTCAGTTTTGCTGGGTAGGTGACTCTTGGTTTTAATCCCAGCTCCCTTGACCTCCGGAATATCACATTCCAGGCCCTTCGATCCCTCAGCGTAGAAGCTGCCAGATCCTGGGTTATCCTGATTGTGTTT
>NW_027187146.1:27410-33499 GCF_028583685.1 Petaurus breviceps papuanus | reverse complement strand
CTGGGGTCGCAGAGCACTTTTGTGAGGTCTCTGTGAAGTGCTTGGATCTTTAGGTCCAGCAGGGAGAGGCCCAGAGGCCATCCCAGAAGTTCTGGTGAGGGAACCCAGGCCTGGCAGAGATGATGGGGCCACTTAGGTTGTGAGGGCCCAGAGTAGCCGAGGTTCAGACCTGGGCCAAGACTGGTGTTCCCTTGTGAGTACTGCCCCTGGGCCAGGCCAGTCTGTCTGCAAAGATGGCCCAGCCTACCCTTAATGCCCAAGTCCACGAGGAGAGCTGGGCAGACACTGACCTCTTGGGAACTAGCCCCAGCAGGCTCTTGGTCCACCTGGTGACCCACAGGATTCGAACCCTTGCCCTCTGAAAGCGTTTCCTGGGAGAGGGCCTGCTTCTCAATTTTGGTTCCATCCAATTATCTGCCCAACCAGAATTGTCTCTGGTTGGTAAGTCCTACTGGCCTGGCCCGGTGTCCACAGATCATGGGTTTGTCAGCATTCATGTTATTTATTGCGTTTCAGAGGTTGGAGACGGGAAGGGCTTTGAAGGGCAGCTGACTTGGCTTCCCGTGGTTGTTGTGAAGGCTGCAGGGGGTGGTGGGGGGGGGGGGGGGGGGGGGACGTTGGAGCATGCTCAGAGACTGTCAGGGAGCTCCAAGGGGCCTCATTACCTCCTTGTTTCAGCTGGAAATGTTTATTCATTTCGCTGGCATCATCTGATCCCTCCCCCTTCCTGTCTGAAGTTTGGGGCTAGCACTCGGTCCCTTGTTTTGCGTGTTCTGCTGCTGATGGTTATTATTTTTTATAAATTTCAGCAAGAGTTCTATTTATCAGGATTAAGTGGGGCCAGCCCCCAGGGCACAGGGACTGAGTCACAGATGGGGCTCCTTGATTAGCAGATATGGGAGCCTGGGGAGTCTTGGGAGTTCTGACTGCCACCTGGTGAGCTGCCCTCCCATCCCCACCCAAGGGCATGATGTCAGCCAGGCACAGCACAGAGACACTGTCAGGCCCCATCTCCCTAAGGATGCTGACAGGCCACACAGCATGGCCCAGTGGCCATCACTCCCCTTACCCACCCTCCCTCACATTAAGTCACTGAGTAACCCTGAGCCTCCCTGAGGAGGCCCAGAAGGCCCCCTCTGGCCTCATCAGCCCCCGTTTTCTTCCCATTAGTACATATGTTCCATGGGGGGAGGGCCCTTGTCTTTGTACCCCTAGACTGAGACAAGAGCCTGGAACACAGGAGCATTTGGGAAAACCCCCAGATGCAAGGATAGGCCCTTCTTGGAGCCTGCACTCTCTCTGCAGCCTGTGCTCAACCATCTTCTGGGCTACTTCCTTAAAGAGGCCTCATGCCACTGGGCATTGCTGACAAAGACTTAATTACATAAAGTGAAATTTCATTCATTTTAGCAAGTTGGTTTCTGTTGACACCTGTCACCAAGAAGCATTTTTTTACATCATTTGACCCCTTTAGTCTCATGGTCTCAGAAAGCTAAGATAATGCTGTTTATCTTGACTTGTCTGTTTTCCATTGTAGTGGGAATTGCTAGACTCTTGCTTAATGCATGAGCCCTCATGGCATTCTTGCTGGACACCATACTGGGTACCTGGGGGCATGGCAAGGATGTTCTGGGCCCTAGGGCTTGCTGCATGGGTGGGACAGCACCAGCTTCATCCAGACACCTCTTAGGGGCTGAGAATAAGGAGAGGAACAAGGCTTCCTGCCCATCTTCTAGGTCATGCATGTGAGGGGCCCAGGGAGAGCAGAACAGCTTGATCAGTGATTGAATGCTGGGGGAGGGAGAGGAGGCATGATAACTCTGGATGAGGACCCAGCAGGAGAAGAAGGAAGAGAGAGGGGTCGAGAAGGATCAGGACAGAGAAAGGTAATAAGAGACACTCTTGGTACCTGGAGAGGGGCTTTCAGGTGTGTGGGGCACTGGCCATTCCCAGGAAAGACAAAATTCCCTGGGCACCTGTAAGTAAGTCAGAGTGAAATCACTGGGCCTGGCCCCAGCCACCACATCCGTTTTCTCCTACCTGTCCAGTGGCTGCCATGACCAACCAACCAGTAGCCTTTGGCCACCCTGAAGGACACAAGACATTGTCCTGGCCAGGTAGCACAGCGAGTAAGAGCACCGGCTCCAGTGTTGAGAAGACCTGGAGATCGAATCCCGGGCTCAGACACTTAGCACCCACCCAGAAACACCTGGCCGTGTAACCTTGAGCAAGTTACTTAACCCCAATTGCTTAGGGGCGGCCAGGTGGCTCAGTGAGTAAGAGCACTGGCTCCAGTGTCGGGATGACCTGGATCAAATCCGGGCTCAGATACTCAGCACCACACCCAGAAATAACTGGCTGTGTAACCTTGAGCAAGTTACTTAACCCTGATTGCTTAAAAAAAAAAAAAAAAGACATTGTCCTGGACTTTGTCATCACCCAGGAGCAAAGCAAGAAGAGATTTCCCCTAGAAAAACATTGTCCCAGCCTGGCCAGTTTTCATCCTCAAGGCCTACCTGACCATTACTCCAACAACTGCTGGTCCCTTGCTAGCTACCAGAGGTCAGAAAGGGTAGGGCTCCCTGGCCCCCCCCCAAGCTCTCACCCACACTCATGTGGGTACTCAGACTCCCAGGGAGCCTTGGAGAGCCCTTCCATTGTGGGGGAAGCCATGACTGCACGGTGGTGAGGATAGGCCTATGGGCACACACTGCCCTGGCTATCCCTCCTTAAACTACCAGAGTGTCACCTGAGGGGCCGTTAGGACGAATGAGGGAGCTAAACTGAGGCACCCTGGGGTGCCCACACTGACTCCTCCTGGAGTCATGGGCAATGATGCAGGTTTTCCTTCCCCCAGGAAACTACAACCTTAGCAACGTCTTGCCAAACGCCCCGGATATAACTCAGTTCAAACAAGGAGTGAGATCGGTGGCAGGGAAGCTCTCTGTGCTGGCCAACGGCGTCATGACGTCCATTCAGGTTAGTGGGATGGTTATTCTTAAAGGCAGTGCCCTGGCGGGGGGAGTGTCCTGCTCACCCCCACCCTCCCACCGAGGAGGTTCTGGGACCTTCTTGTGGCATCTGGTTACTGGACAGTGGGCCTGGGGCTGCTGGAAGCTGAAACTGAAGGACTCGTGACCCGAAGTCACAGGTGTGGTAGGTCCCAAGGTCCCTGAGGGCCCTCCAAGGCCCCAGCAGCATTGCCTGCTTTGGAGGAGTTAGGAAGCACTATGGGAAGAGGGCTTATTTCTGCTTCTTTGAGAAGATGGTAGAGTTTGTCTGAGAGATGCAGGCTGCTCCCCACCCTCCTCCAGGGCAGGCTGAGGACCCAGGTTCAAATTCCCTAAGAGTTCAGTCTTCTTCTGTGCAATGGGGGGAGTTGGACTCTGAGCCCCATCCGGTGCCCACATTGGCTGTGGAGAGCTTGAAGCAGGAGGCCTGCAGAGGCTCCTTCCCTGCCCTCCAGCCTGCTGGGCTTTGGGGGATGGCACTGTGACCTCTCCAGGCCATGGCCCCCCTTGGACTTTTTGGGGAGGCCCCTGGGCACCTTCCCAGAATATACTTAATAATGGAAGGAAATGTGGAGCCTCAGGCAGGGGAGCAGCTTATCAGTTCCCTTGTTGTCATCCAAGTTCACAGACTCTTTTTGGGCCCAAGTTCACAGACTCTTTGTGGGCCACAGACCCCATGGTAAGGAACCGTCACAGACAGATGTCCAAGGTGCCTGTGTCAGGAGGCAGCATGGAGCTGGGAGCCGAGGCTCATGCGGCGCTGGCCTCTGGCATGTGGCCATGGCTGCGTCCCTTCAGCTCCTGAGGCCCCTCCATCTGTCAGATGGGCATGGAGATCCTGTCACCCTCACTGCCTGGTGTTGTTAGGAGGAGCTGTGCAGGCAGTCAGGGGCAGCCGCCAGTCTTACGCCTGAGCCTCATTCCCCCTCCCAGGGGTGGGGTGGGCAGCCCAGGCTCCTCTGGACGGATGCCTGCAAAGGGGGCCTGCTGGTCACTGCCCCGTTCCTTTTTCAGGATCGCTATGGCTCCTGATCGCAGCCTGTGATGGCACGTGGCTGTGCTGCCTCGGGTGTTCCTGGACGTCAACACCCAGGCCAGTGAGGAGCTGTCACACCAAGAGTTCAGCTGCCTTTCTGTTGAGCAGGGAGCATTTGGATGGTTCATTTCCTTTTTGAGAAATTCTTTATCTTGTTGTAGTAGAAGCTTTTTAGTAATTTCTGTTAATTTATGGTACATGGTGATTCCCTGCCCCAGCCCGGGCTCCCAGGGGGCCTGCACAGGCAGCTCGGCCTTCCTTTCTATGTCCGGTCACATTTCCTTTCTATGTCTGGTCACATTTCCCATCACAGTGAGGGGCCTGAGAGAGTGGCCCAAGGGAGGGTCCAGTGTCCCCTCTACCCCACCTCCCCCCATCTCCCAAATCTCCCTTCTCCAAGGAGGGGCTTTCAGAGCTGCTGACCAGATGCTTACAGCAATCTGGAGATGGAAAATACCCCCTGCAAGTGCTTCCTTCAGAGGGACCATTGTCAACCAAAGCTGAAGATCCCCAAACAATTCTAGGCACATTCCTAAGTTCCCATGTCTCTGTTAAAGTGTTGGGAAGATTGTATTGAAAACTTTATTTCCCTTTTAAAATTGTTAACTTTGTATAAAATATAAGATTTTTTAAATTTTCCAATGAGTGCTTTAAATAAATCTAAGCTTTCATGTAGCTTCAGGAATGAGTTAATCTTGCTGTTTGCAGTGCCAGGCCTCGGAGTTCTGAGGAGACGAAGGCTGAGAACTCAGGGTTTGCTTTGGTGAGACAATATAGTGTACAGAATGGAAAGGGAGAAAATTGGTTGTGGGTACACACACACACACACACACACACACACACACACACACACAACTTACACGTAATCTCCACCAGCTCCTGGCAAAGATACCAGTTGTGACAATGAAGGGTTCTGTTGATATTTTTACCTGAATCTTGGATTTCAGCAAATCACAGACTGCCTCCAAATGAAGAACCGATGGGCGGGTTGTGTTTTAGATACAGAGAAAAGACAGGCGAGAAATTTGGCAAACCAGAAAATTAGTACCAACTGAATGTTGAATGAATCTATTTCATGAAATGGTAAAATTTAAAATTTGTAAACTTCTCAAGCTAATAAATAGTTGCACTAGATGGTGTGGCCTGTGATTTGGCTGTGCAGCATTCCCAGAGAGCCCTGGGACCACATGCTGGGGCTAGGGCCTCAGGTATTCGTGGGCCTTTAGAGACAAGTGGGACCTAGCGGCCCTTTGGTCTTTGCTCCTGGCAGGTGAAGCCCTGGCTCTGGGGTGTGGCCTCCTTCATCTGCAGAATGGGTATGATCTTCCTGACCAGCACCTCCCCAAGGGACTTGGAAGGAAAGTGTCCCTGGAAGAGGAGGGGTTACGTTGATGGCCTTGCAGCCAACTAGTATGGCCTTAGGTCATGTTTAAAACTCCCCCCAGTTAGAAACAAGCATTTACTGACGTTGTATGGGAATGCCTATGACCCTTTGAAGTCTGCAGGGATGCGCCTGGAATCTTGTCCCAGATGGGGTGAGTCTGGGGACATTAAGAATGTTACACTTTTTACCCTTTGCCAGGGAGAGGGAAGGCACAGCTAGAGCCCCGGGCTCTCAGAGTTGCTGGACCCCCTGGGGACCTGTGTTGGCTAACTAAAAGCTCCAAGATTGTGGGGCTGTTGATGGAATCCTAATAAAGCTGCCCCCAGCCCCAGTATTCTAACTACCTTCTGGGCCCCACTGAACATCAGGCTTGACCTGATTTAACAATCTGGCTTTAAGCTATACCACAGGCCCCCAGACTCAGTCATAGGCCCCACTGAACAGCAGACCCACTGCCTTCCCCCAATATCCTAACTTCTTCATAGATGCCTCACCAGAACAACACGTGTGTCCATGTGATGAAATGTTAGCCAGTGCCTCCAGACCCATTCCTCATATTTCCCACAGAAACAATAGGCGTGTCTATCTGTGCACTCAGCCACGACCATACCCATCTAATCTCTGGCAGGATCACAATAGCCAGCCAACCAGAAAGCAA
>NW_027187146.1:20675-27310 GCF_028583685.1 Petaurus breviceps papuanus | reverse complement strand
GGGGGGGGGGATGTGGACCCCAAAACAATAGAAGAGGCTTTCTGCAAGTAACACCTGCTCAGTAATGGCAAAAGCTGCCCTTTGGGTGAACTTTTGACACAGAGAAGCTTATTATAATATCGTCATACAAAAAAGTCCCTTTTGGGTTTTTCTGTATGCATTGTGGGTGATCACATGCACAGTTTCACCGAGGCTGGGGCCCCTCCCCCATTACCTAATCCCTTGACAAACCCCTCCTGCCTTTTTAATATTTATAATCTCTATTGTATTACCAGCATCATTACACTATAAAATTGCCCATCTTGTCTTACTAAGTTGCTGATTCATCTTGGAACTCAGCCTGCTGGAGAGCATAATCTTCGATAAATGCCTTTCACTTGGATGAGACATGGTTTGAGTCTGAATTTTTTGAAACAATCACCACAACACACCATGAAACTGCAGCACTGTGACCTGAGAGGCGTTTCATGGGTCCCATCCGGGCCCCCCTTTGGCATCATTCTGGTGAAACCTATGGAACTTTTCAGACTCACATTTTTAAATGATATAAATAAAGTACCTTGAGATTACACAGGAGACCAATTATGTTGAAATGCAGTTGTCAAAAAAAATTCAGAAAACAAGTTCTCAGACCCCAGGTTTAGAATCAGTCCAAGAATGTCTTCTGCAAAGTACCCAACAGAAGATTTATCTGAATGGATACAGAGGAAGTGAGCAGAACCCAGAGAACCACGCATACAATAACAACCGTGTAGAAGGGACAGACAGCCAGCTGTGAAAAATGTAGGAATTCTGATCAGTGTAATGACTGACCACAATTCCACAGAGCCAGTGACAAAACCTGCTGCCCACCTTCGAACAGGGAAGGATGGACTCCAGGCACAGAAGAAGGCCCACGTTTTCAGACATAGCCAGTATGGGCATTTGTTTCACTTGACTATGCATATTTGTTACCAGGGATTGGTTTTTCCTTTCTTTCATGGTGGGGAGGGAAGAAGAAGTGACATAAGAGGGAGAGAACATAGGCTTTTTAATCGAAAAAGAAAGTTTAACAATAATTCTCAACAATTGATTGTTCAGCCTTTGTTTGAAAACCTCCAATGACAGGAAACTCACTGCCTTTTGAGACAGCTCATTCCGATTTGGCACGGCTCCCTTTTCAAGGACTTTTGCTTTTTTTAAAAAAAATAAATGCTTTACCAATACATTTAGTGAACCTGTCACTATACACGAGCAAGGCAAGCCACCACATCGGCCACTTTCGACAACATATGCCTCATTACTCACCAGTGTTCAAACCCGCTCTGCCCAGAAGGCATGATTAGTGACCTTGAGGATCTGGGTTCTGTTCTTTCAAGGTTTTTCTTGATAATGGATCCCAGCTTGTTTCTCTGCCCTCTGGGGCCAAACGAAACAAGCTAAGTCTTCACATGCCAGCTAAATGGTAAGAGTAGCTGGCATCTCTCTTGCCATTTGAGGTTTGCCAAATGCTTTATGAATTTTATTTTGCTTCATCTCACAGCCAACCTGAAAGGAAGGTGCTGTTATTAATCCCCAATTTACAGATGAGGAAACAGGGAGGTTAATCTATTTGCCCAGCCTTTAAGAAGTACCCGAAGGAGGATTTAAATTCAGATCCTTCTGACTCTGAAGCCCAACTTGCTATATTGACTCCCGAAAGCCCGTACCATGTCCTTCTAAGTCTTCTCTCCTCTAAGCTAAGTCTAGTTTCTTTATCTGTTTCTTATTGTGGCCTTATCTCAGTGCCCCTCACTGCCATCTCCAGTGTGCCAGTGACCTTCCCGACCAGGGCAGGGTAGGACATGGGACTGTTAGCTACCTACACAACATTCCTCCTCAAGGCACCTACAGTGCTATTAGGTTTTTTGGTTGCTATTTCAGTGTTCAGTATCATGCTTCATCCTTAACTAGCAGGCCCCTGAGACCTCCAGATCTTTTTTCAGAAGAATTACCGACCAGCCAAGCTTCCTCCATCTTATATTTTCAAAGGAAATGTTTTTGAACCCAAATGTAAGACATTCCATTAATCCCTATTAATTTTCAGTTTAACTATGGGAACTCGTGAGACTTTTTGTGCTTACAAAAAACTGTAAACGAAATGGGTACACCTGTTGTTTGAAGACTGGTTGAAAAAATTGTCTCAGATGTAATTGTGCAGAAATAAATTATGAATGCATTTGTGACAAGGGGAAGGTGTTTGTTTTAAATAAAATTTAATTTTTAAATTAATTTTAAACTCAGCTTCAAACTGAAATTAATTTCAAATTAAAATTAATTTTAAATTCAATATATAAAAGAAATTATGAATATGAGGCATTCAGAGGAACTTAGGAAGACTTTGGAATGCAGATTGAAGTAAGCAGCACCGGGAGGATAACTGAAATCAGCTGAACAAGAAGGGCCCCAGTGGGAGGCAGATACTAAGTGACCAGATATCAGCCAGCAGAGGATGAGCCCTCCATAAGACTGACCAGCAGGCTCTGGCACGGATTGGAACAAAGCTTCCAGAAGCCTTTGGAAATGCCACTGTCTGGCCTTAGAAAGTGAGGAGGACAAAGGCTTCCCTCTGCTTTGGTGAGAAACATTAATAACTGTCATAAGGCCAAGTAATGAGGGCTTAAGGCCCTGAAATCGGAGTGCATGGCAGTACAGTGGGGAAAAGGCCTGGACTTGGCGTCTGTTCGCCTGGAGTCTAGTGACCCCCCTCACATCCTGCTTACGCCTCCTCAGGCACGTCACTGACCTCTCTGGGCCTCAGTTTCTTCACCTGCACGGTGATGGCCTCCCTCAGGTCCCTTCAGGCTCTAAATCTGTGAGCTATGATTCTGTCAGGAGCCCTCCTGGACCTCAGGGTCTTTATCTGTAGAATGAAGCCGTTGGTCTGTACGACTTGTGGGCTCCCTTCCAGCTCCACCTCTGGGATCCAACCATCTGACAACATATGAATACAGTGAGAGATACAGTGTGAGGCCTCGACTCTACTGAAGGGGAGCAAGTAGGGGCCATGAGAGCCCCCAGCATTTGGCAACATCACCATCACCCCACCCTAGTTACAGCTCTTGGGCAAAGGAGAGCCTGGATAACTGGAATCCTTGGGCTTCCCTTTAGATACAGTTCAGGGTTCATGCCCCCATCCCTCTTAAGAACTGGGACCCAAAGATGGTCTCTTTTGGAAGCTTCTTTGTTCCTGTCCACTCTGGTGGCTTCTAAGAGCCCAGGAAAACCACAAATAGCCGGGCCATAGGAGGGCCCTGAAGAAGCCGTAGAGTAGAAAAGCAGCTCCTGAGGGAGTAGCAAGTTATTGCTGAGACTTGTGATGCCCTTCAAGGCCTTGATAGAGGCCCTGGAGTTGGGGAAAAAATGCCAGAAGTCAGGAAGCTTTGGAGCAGACCCGGGGGGTGGGAGGTAAATGGAGGCAGGTTTCAGAGCTGCCCAAATGGAGGCCTGCTCCAGGTGGGGCTCCTCCTGGCCCTGACCCTGTGTGTTACTGGGGGGGAGGGGAAGAGACGGGGGCAGGAAGCAGGCCTGGCTCAGGCAAGGCAGAGAACCCGCTCTAGAACCCCCACCAGACATCTGTAAAGAGAGGAACTGGACCAGATGACCTTTGAAGTCCCTTCCAGCCCTCAGTCTGACTCTGTCATTTACCTTTCTCTCTGCCAAGAAGGCACTATTAGCAACCACGCTGATCATGACGTTGTTGTCTTTGCAATGTTGCTTTTGGTGATAATGGGTCTAAATTTGCTTCTCTGCACCCTCGACCCTTTACTCCTGTGCTTGCAGGAGTGTTTGGCTTACCCTGGTTCCTGTATTAGTCAGACTCTGGTACAGCTGTGACCTCTGATAGGGTAAGGGACATGGGTCCTTTCCCTCTGTTATTTATTTGTAAAGGATTCTCTGCTAAAGGCATAGAACACTATTTGCTGTTCTTATCTTTCTCTGCCTGTATATCTTGTTGACCTTCTCTCCTCTCCTCTACCAGTCCCTACAATTGGATGGTTAGGACTCCTCCTGTCCAGGCCCAGAAGGGCTCGAGTGATGGGGGAGAGTGTGGCCAGGTGGATTCAGGCTTCATTGTGGAACAAGGACAAGGACAATCCTGTTTTGTGTCTCCCTGAACTGCCTTTCCTAAAGCCAAGAGATTCACTAGGTACTCTGTGTGTCCATCCCCATCTACTTAAAACCAAAACTCAGGAGCCCCCACCACCAATATGTTTATCTTTAATAGTCAGCCAGAAGGCCCAATGAGTTTTTTTGTCTTGTTTTTTTTGTCTGGGAAGTTGGAATTAAGTGACTTGCCCAAGGTCACACATCTAGTAAGTGTGAAGTGTCTGAGGCCGGATTTGAACTCAGGTCCTCCTGACTCCAGGGCTGGTGCTCTATTCACTGCGCCACCTAGCTGCCCCATGAGTTTTTTTTAAGGCATTTAATAAATCATCACGCCATCCTCGGCCCCAAGCTCCTCCTCGCAGCCTCCTCCTTCCTTTCTTTCATCAGTGCTTCTCTTTCCTCTGCCAGTCCCCACCTCCCATCATCTTACACCCCCTTCCCCTCCAACTCACCGTCAAGATAGTTCTGCTCCCCCCTCTAGCCATTATTGGACACTTAGGGAAAACCTGCATTTCTTCTCAAGTCTGTTCAGTTTGGGCTCTGTGGAGACTTTCAAACAGATTTGAGAGGAAACAGACAGCTTGCCCCCGATGTCTGCTGAACTTGATCAAGCCCAAGAGAGTGAGACCGTCAGATTTTTCTGAACATTCTATTTGTGCCTTTGTTTGATGGTCCATTGACACTCTTAACATCTCCACCCCCACTCTCTGGTGATCAATAAACAGGCAGAGACAGTGAACCCACACACACACAATCATTGCCTCTGAGACCACATCTCATTTTTCACCTCCAAGACAAGTGACAGATAGCAGACTTTAAAACCCAGGAGAGGAGCCTGGGGTCCTGACTGGATTGCCTTCCACCTCCCTGCCCTAGTCCCTGGAGGCTTGCAGCCCCAGCTAGATCAGAGTGGAGATGCCTTGCTTCCTATCCTCCCAACAGACTCCAAGCCTCGAGGGTCTGGGGTGCCCCAGTGTCTCCAGCCTCAGACGCTAGCTTCTCTCTGAACTTGAATGAGCTGGGCAGGAGCTGGTGAGGGTAAGGAAGGAGGAGATGACCAGACAAAGCTCAGTCCAGGGGCAAGGACTTAGCAGTCCCCAGGCTTGGTCATTCCTGTCTTTGTACATAAAACGGAAGTAGCCCTGAAAGACAAAACAGAAAGTGGTCGGTATTTAGGGCAGTGAGGAAAAAGGAGGGGCGGGATCCTGCCTGGAGCTCTTGCTAAAGTCATGGCACTGGCCAATTCACTTTGGAGGAGAAACCCACCACGGGTCTGTGAGGTTTCCCTAGAAAGAAGAGGCCCTGTCTGCAAGGCATCTCCGGGGGGAGCGGGGGGGGGGGGGGGGGGGGCGGCAGGACGGGCAGGATGGCTTCCTCAAGGAGCTAGCTTCTGCCAGCGACCCTGAGGCCTCATAATAGAACATCTGCTAGTCAGTGGTGGGAATGGAAACAGCATCCCCAGGGCCCCAGATTTAAGTGAATAAAAATGAGGGACCCCAAGTCTCCCAGTCAGGAAAACAGTGCAAGTGGCAAGTCCTCTTCAAGTCTGGGATTTGGGGTAGGAGAGAAGATCGAAAAGGTAAAATGGCCCTGCTTGGAGAAGTCCTTGCTTGTCACACAAAGAGACGGTGACAGTTTGGGGACATGCCCAGTGCACCTGGAGGGTGGTGAAAGGCGTTGCCTCCTTTGCAGTCCTTCGTCTACCTCCCTAGGCTTTCCTCCAGATGGAAGAAGAACCATCCAGAATGGGCCAGGTAACATGCATCCAAGCCCCAAACATAGAGCAGATGGAGAGAAGACGGAGCTTTGCCAGAGAAGAAAGCTGGGCTGAAATCCTGCCTTGTTGTGTGATCATGGGCAAATCCCCGCTTTCTGAGCCTCATAGGCTGGTGTGTTTGCATGTTGCCCTAACCATAAAACCACAGCTTCCACAAGCCTTGGCTGTGCCTCAGGCTGTGTGGACAAAGTGACTTCCTGGGAGCTAGGAATGAGCTAGCAGGCTCTGTGCTTCCAGTCATCCCATAATAGATGAACACTGAGACCTTGTCTCTGTCCCTTGAAATCACAGGTCTATCACATATGGACAACGTGGTTTGATCATGAAATAGACATATTTGAACTCATATAAAATGTAAAGAATTTATTTGGACAAGGACACACTAATTGGATTTGCTTATAATTTTAAAAATTTGATGGCAAATGGAGTTATGAGCTGCCCATCTTGAAGGGACAGTGCTTCTTCCAGTTTTTCTAAAGTGAGTGGAAAAACCTGATTAAAGGAGAGGTGCCCGACCGAGCAAAGGAAGGTACCTCCCAGGGTTGTCGTGAGGATCAGCACTTGGCACACCTTAAACAGCCCTGCAAAATGCCAGCCATCATCATCAGAGTCATTCCCTGACATTAGAAAACCATCACTCTTAGAATACAAGCCCTTAGTCCCATGGAACTCTCTCTCTTTGCTCTCTGCTGTGTGTGTCTGTGTTGTGTGTGTGTGTGTGTGTGTGTGT
>NW_027187146.1:0-15675 GCF_028583685.1 Petaurus breviceps papuanus | reverse complement strand
TCTTTTTTTTTTTTTTTTTTAAAGCAATCGGGGTTAAGTAACTTGCTCAAGGTTACATGGCCAGTTATTTCTGGGTGTGGTGCTGAGTATCTGAGCCCGAATTTGATCCAGGTCATCCCCACACTGGAGCCGGTGCTCTTACTCGCTGAGCCACCTGGCCACCCCTTGAGGGGTCATTTCTAATTTGATTGTGAGGTGATCCTTTCTATCTAGGTCATGGATCCTTCTGGGGCTTCCCTTGGTGATGGTCTGAAGTCCAACCTTCTGTCTGTCCTGGTGTGCAAAGGAGGCCCAGAAGAAGGGAAAGGATTTCTCCAAGTTCTCCCAGATGGTGAATAGCAGGAAGAGATGGGATTTGAACTCAAGGCCCCTGGCTCCAGAATCAGTGCCCTTTTCACTGTTCTAAATCTTCTCCCTGAACCTGGGTCTGAATCCTCTCTAGGATCATGAGCCTCAGTTTCCCCACTTGTCAAAGGGGGGGATAATATATGTAAGGACTCCCTAGTGACTTTCTACAAGAAGTATTGCCCAGAAATGCTGCTCTCAAAACAGACTTGTTGCTAGTGTTACTGTTGTTTAGAATAGTCACAGCTGGTATTTATGTAGCATTTTACAGACAAGTAACATCTGTCTCATTTGATCCTCACAACCCTGGGAAGCAGGTGCTGTTACTACCACCCCCATTTTCCTGATGAGGAAACTGAGGCAGATGGCAATTAAGTGTGTGCAGCACCCCCACCCACCATGCCACCTGGACCCCAAGAGTGCTAGCTCAGGGTCCAGAATGCAAGGCTTTAAATAAATGGCGATTGATTGAATTGTGCTTTATTTGGCCCTCTGGATAAAGCAAATACCAAGGTTCTGGATGTCTAGAAAATCGGTGCTCTAGAAAGGAAACAATCATGAGCTTTCTGACTCAGCCAGAGAGTAAATCACACATATCCTGTGGCAACATGAAGTCACAGGTTTGTTCCCACAGGCTGGAGGTGGGAAGAGAGTGGGGTCAAAGTTGGGCTCTGGGTGGCAAGATCATATACTGAAAGAATGAGCTTGGTTGAGAACGGGTAACGGGCACCAGATGTCATGGGGTCCTTCCTAATCAGGCCCAGAGGTGTAGAAAAGTTCTCAGGTGATGCTTAGGTGGGGGAGTTTCCTTCTCAGGCCCACAAGCTGGTGAAAGGATCTACTGATAATTGAGGCCCCTGCAGCAGGTCTGGGGTTCAGCCAGGCAAACCCCCTGGTACCAAGAGTGGAAAAGTAAGACCAGCTGCTTGGTTTCTGTTTCTGCGGGTATTAGGACCACTTGGCCTAGAGGACCCTGTGTTGGAGTCTCATTGTTAGGTGACATCAGACAATATAAAGTTGATAATTGTCACACATTGGGTGGATTTGAATTACACACACTCACACTCTACAGAAACCCAGGGTTAAGAGAACCCCCCAGTGGCTACCGATTACCTGGGGAGGGGAGGTTGGAGGTGGAGTCTTCCTCCCTCCCACACACACCTGAGCCCTGTTGGGGGAGGGGTTGTGCTCCCACTGGATGGATGTGGGAACAGCCAAGGCCAGGCTGCTGAGACAATGCACTGATGGTAGGGAGAAGCTGGGACACCAGGGCCATCCCTCCACTGAAGAGTTTCTCACCTCCACCCCCTTTTCCCTACCATCTCCATAGACTCAGGGCTTGGAGAGCCCTGGAGGTCTTGGTCTCAAGGCTGAGCAGTTTCACTAAAAACTTTCTTCTTTTGGGACCCTCTGGGTTCCTTCGTCACCCTCCCAACACCTTCATCCTCTCTTCTGAATAGATTAGATTGTCCCTGGGCCCTAGCCATCCTCCAAAGAGTCTCTGAACTCCTGGACAGCCTTCATGTTTTTCCATCATGAGTTCTCCCCCTCCCACAGAACGACATTACAGAGCTTCTATCCTCCATTCCTCTGTCTTATCTCAGCTAGGCCCCTCCCATGGTCATCTATTCATCTATTTATTACAGACCAAGCAGATATCTCATTTCCTCCTTTGGTTTACTGGGTTTTGAGTCACGGCTCTTCTCCCCAGTGCAGACATCTATCTAGTCCTTTTCTTAGCTGGACCCACACATCATCTTCCTACAACCAAATGACTATGACCTGGGGAGTTTGTTCTGGCTCATGTGTGAAAATGAGCCCGTTTCCAAAGCCAAGGCTCTAACTATGTAGCCGCATGAATTTCCAGGCAAGGGAGTCTGGTTTAAAAGGGGAAATAGTTTTACAGTTGCTAGGGACCTGAATTTAAAGACCAAGTGAGAACAGAAGGACCTGGGAGATCCCTATAAAACTCTGGTGGCTCCCTGGACCTCCAGGATCAACCATCAAATCCTCTGGCCTTTTGAAACATTCCCAACCTAGGTCTTCCTTCCTTCCCTTCACCCTGGACTTCTTAATGAGCCTCTAACAGGACGCTCCACCTCCTGCCTCTGCCTTTTCACTGGCCTGCAGGCCCCCATGCCTGGAATGCTCTCCTCTACCCTCCTCATCTGTCTCCAGGCTTACTTCAGGACCCAGTTCAAATGCTTCCCTTGGAGAGCTTTTCCCAGTTTCCCCACTGCTAGTGCCTTCCTTTAGAGATCACCTTCCATTCACCCTGAGTGGGTCCCATCTAGCTCCCCCATTGGGTATGGGTGGCATCCTTGTTTTTGCCTTCACATTTATGTCTGAGCATTTCTAGAGAGACGTTCAAATAGGCGGACTTACCCCATGCCTTAGGACATGACCCCAAACAATTTGAAGTAACATTTCTAGGAATCTTGAAGAAAGAAAAAAATTGTAACATATTAAAGTATAATTTGGAGTAATCATTCCAGAATAGTTGAGTCCTAGATAGTAGATAGTAGTACCATTCTGTTCCTTCCTGGAACACTTACCCCAAGGATTCAATGGGATTCCTCAATCCCTAAAATCTCTTTGGAACCAAAGGGGAAGGTTCCTTTTGAATGGAATTAAAGGTATTCCCCTTGGGTGGGTCTTAAACTAATCTCTTCCTGGGTTTGGCAAAAGAGGGCTGCCCTTTCCTGGCCAAATTTGGTTCATTTGTTTGTTCGTTTTTTTTTTTTTCCCCAGTGCTATCTGACTCTTTTGGCAGAGATACTGGAGTGATTTTCCATTTCCTTCTCCAGCTCATTTTATAAATGGGGAAACTGTGTCAGGAAGGGTGAAGTGACTTGCTAATAAGTGTCTGAGGTCAGATTTGAACTCAAGAATGTGAATCTTCCTGACTCTAGGCTAACCCTAACCCTACCCACTTGCCACCTAGCTTAGTAGCCAAAAGCCTATGCCTGAACATTTGAAGACTTCTGTGTTAAAAAGGTCAATTTCCACCTTTAAGCCATTTCTCTAAGAAAGACCTTTTTCCTTATGTACTTTTTTTCTTAAGTGAAAATGCCAGAAAGAAATCTTTTCCTAGAAAGTTCTAAAAAGGATTTCCCCCCTAGAAAATCCTAGAAAAGAGTGATGTATCTGTGAAATATTATTTTCAATTTTACTAAAAAAGTTTTTTTATGTGCTTCCACATTAGTAAGAGCTTAAATGTCTGTGGATTGAGAGAATGACCTTAGAGGTCACCTACTCCAGTCTCTTCTCTTTCCAGATAAGGAAACTGAGGCCGAGGACTGGAGTTTCATTTGCCCAAGGTCCCACATGCCAGTAACTGGTAAGCAGAACATCGACTCTGACCTGGGATCCCAACTTGGGTGCCCTGCTTCTTGGGTGCTCTGTTTCTGTGGAAGGTACCACTAGGGTGGCACCCAGTCCTCTAGGCTGGAAACCTTGGAGACACCCTCAGCTTAGTCCTCTTCTTCAGTTCTTTGGTGGATCTTGTCCCTGACAGCACTACCGACCCCCCTGGATTAGGGCACTAGCCTCTGGCTGGGTCTCCCTGCCTCAAGCATCTCCATGTGTCTCTACTCAGCTGCCAAAGGGATTGACCTAAACTCATGCCTGGTCTGGCCTGCCCTTCCCTCCAGGATCAAACAGGCATCCTCAGAAGCTGCTCCCTACAAGCATTTCCAGCCTCCCCCTCCCCCCCTCCTCGCCAATGCCCTGTGCCATTCTGCACCCCTGGCCCCCTTCCCCTTCCTCCTCCATGCCTCCATTTCCTGACTCTAACCTGATCTTCCCAGTGCCTGGAATACTCTGTCTCCCCACTTGCCTTTCTGACTCAGCCCTGATCTCCACTTGTGCAGGAAGCCTTTCTCTTTCTTGAAAACTTCCCCCCCCCCAGGGCTAATAACTCCCCAAATCTGCCTCCTCCTTCGGTTTTAAGCCTAAGAAAAGTTGAGAGGCCCGATACTTCCCAGGCTCACAGTTAGAGATAAGCTTCCTCTCTCTGGATGGAGCCAACAGCCCTTGGGGGTAAACAAATCCTTGGGCTGGTACCTGAGATTCTGAGATAGAAGGAACCCTTCTGACCCACCAGCCTCATTGGACAAATAGAGAAAATGACTGTGGGAGGGTGATTTGCCAAGGTCACACATCTCCTGAAGGAAAGAGGGAGGGAGGAATAGGACTCTGTCCTTGAGGCCCTCCCCCCTCACTACTTTCCCAGCCAGGGGTGGGGGTGAGGGGCTTGGGTGCTGCAAACTGGCTCTGGGGTGCTTCTAAAAAGTTCCCTTTGCTAGTGCAGGTCTTAGAGCAGGAAATGACAACCTGGGGTCCAGGCGAGATTGAAGGGGCTCTGTGAACTTGCTGGGGAACCAGTTACAGCTTCACCTTTGCTAACCTTAAACTGCAATTTCCTTCTATTCTGGATTTTTTTTTGCTTTTTTGGAGGGGAGAAGGCAGGGCAATGGGGTTAAGTGACTTGCCCAAGGTCACACAGCTAGTTAAGTATGTCAAGTGTCAGGCTGGATTTGAACTCAGGTCCTTCTGACTCCAGGGCCAGTGAACTATTCATTGTGCCACCTACCTGCCCCATGGATTTTTTTTTAATCTGAGAGGGAGTAGCTGACTTCATTATCATCATTTGCTTTTCTCTAGTTGGTTTTAAGCCTTGTAAAGTATATATTTTTTAATCCTCATAACTGCCTTCCGAGGTAAGTGCTATTATCATCTACATTTTCCAGATCAAGAAACTGGCTGAAAGGAGTTAATTGACTTGTCTTGGGAGTCAGGTGATTGTCTAAGGTGGGATTCGAACTCAGGTTTTCCTGATTCCAAATTCCAGTCACCTAGCTGCTCTTCCCTAATCCTCCTGGCCTAGGGAGGTGCCTTCGGGCACTGAGAAGTTAAATCTGTCACTCCTTGGTCTGTTTGGCCCCAGAGGGCAGAACTGTGAGCCTGCCTTCCCAAAGTGGAACCAGCTATTTTCAGGAGAAGTGGGCTCCCCCTTCTTGGGGCTCTTAAGGCAGAGAATGGGTGATGGCTTGTTATAGAAGGGATTTCTTTTTGTGGGGGTGGGGTAGATAAGAGGTTGCTGAGGTCTCTTCAAACTGCCCAATGTAATGACCCCATGACATCTGTGATTTGTGACTGATTGCTACAGGTGGGGGGTGCAAATATAAAATCCAAACAGTCTCTGCTCTCATGGAGCTTCCTTTCTAACAGGAGATGGGGTGGGAGTGTCACCAGGACCCACATACATCTGTAGATACAAGACTGTGACCTTGGTGGGGAGGGTGCTTGAGCTTAATCTTGAAGGAGAGCTGACCCTCCAGGAGCCGGGGAGAGGGATGGAGAGAGGAATCCTGTGCTATTGGCTTGGAGATGGCAGCTGAAGTCTCTTGGCTGAGGTGCAGCAAAAAAACCCCAAACGCCCCAATTGTGAGTAGATTTTATACTGACTGGACCTGTGGGGTGAATTTGAGCGAGGGTCTAGATGATTCCGGGGTGGACATCTGAGTTCAAATTCAACCTCAGATGCTTACGAGCTGGGTGACTGTGGGCAAGTCACTTTATTTTTGTAAACACTGGGGTTGAAAGCATGGTGGCATTCTCCCCAGACGTGGGGCTTTTAGAAGGGGAATGATAATGAGATCTGCTTTGGACATGTTGAGTTGAGGGGTCCCAGGGCATTCTAGCTGAAATGTGCTGCGGCTAGGGACACGATGATGATGGCAAAGGAAAATATACAGCCAGGAGGTATCAGAGCTGGACTCCACCAGGTTATGAGGCCTGCCCACACCAGTTCTAAGTCATCCAGCTTCTTAAGGAAAGGCAGCCCAGGCTGACGGCTGGAGCTTGTCCCCAGCAGCTCATGTGTTCTAGGAGGTTTGGAAGGATTCCATCTGGTTTTCCCCACTGACTTTTGAAAGAGGAAACACATGGAGTTTGGGCATTGTTAACAGCAGGGGAACTTTGCTCTATCAAAAGCTTTATTATTTTTTTTTAATTTTTAAATTTTGGTCTTAATTGAGGCTAGAAAACTTGGCCAAGGGCCTGCTCTCTCCAGCCTAGGCTTAAAGTCAGATTTAATCTTTTCTTTTTTTAACTAAGGAAGGTCTCAAAGCTGTTAAGGCAGCCATGGGTTGTTTGGTTTTTTTTTGGGGGGGGAGCAGGTTATGACAGGTATCTGGGAATGGGATTGTGTGGAAAGTTTGATGATTTCATGCAGTTCTCCCTGGACTCTATGTACGAAGAGTACCATGTGTTATGACCAGGGTTGGGTGGAGGCCAGGAACTAGCCAATCTGAGAGTAAAATTGTCCTATCTCCAAAGTCCTCTTAGGAAAGTCAATTTTTGTGAAATCAAAAAAACAGGTCGTGGCCCTAGATCAGCTTCCCCACCCCCTCTCTGCGTGCCATGTCCAGACTTGGCCAAGGTGTTCACTTTGCTGAAATGCTTTCCTCTTTCTTGCTCAGTTTGAAGGGATAAGCCTCTGGGTGTGAGCAGGAATCTTTTGGGAAACACCAGGAAAGCCAAAACCAGAGAGAATAACACAAACATTTATCATCAGGACTTCTTAGCCATCTTCTACCTTTCCTTCCATCATGGGTGGCACAGGGGGGACAGTGTTAGACCTGGAATCAGGAAGATCTGAGTTAAAATTCAGCCTCAGATGCTTATGAGCTGGGTGACTGTGGACTTTACTTGTGCCTCAGTTTTCTTATCTGTGAAATGAAGATAACAGACCCTCCCTCCCAGGAGGATTGGGAGGATTCAATGAATGAGTAATTATAAAATGCTTATCCCATAGGTGGTACCAACACTTGTTTCATTCCTTCTTTCCCCCCACTTTGGGGGAATATTTTTGTAAACCTTAAAATATCATAGCCGTGTCAGCATTCTTTGGTCCTGTGTAGGGTGCTTTTGGTGTGGAATTCCCCTCTAGAGGGGCAGCTCTCTAATCTCCTGGGTGGGGGGGGTCAGTGTCAGGAACCGTTCTTTTGTCTCCTGCTCTGCTTGAGTCCACAGGCAATTGGAGCCCATTCCAAGGCATTGTGGGTTGTGGGGTTTATCCTGGGTGAGTCAGGAATCCACTGGCTCTGGGCCCACAGGACGATGGAGGCGCTGCCCTTCCCTCCTGTCTCCTGGCCCTTGGAGGCTGGAGTTCTCATGTCCCTCAGGGATCTCTGGACCAGACTTCGGCTTCAGAAAGTGTGCTAGCAACTGGGGGTCAGTCAGGAAGCCTTTGAGCTGCTGGGGCCTTGATGTTGGGCTTGGCAATGTCAGCAGGCCAATCCCATGGGCACTTATTGAGGACCTACTGTGTGCCAGGCTGGACACTGGGAATACAAGGCCAAGATGAGATAGCCCCTTCCCCCTGAAGCTGACCATTAGGCCACACTGTCTCTTACATGATAGGAATTCAAATCTATAAAATATGCCCTTGATGACATGTCTCCTTTATCACTATCCCTTCATTCCTTCCCATTTTGGGGGGGTCTTTTTTGGAGGGGGGAAGGTAGGGCAATTGGGGTTAAGTGACTTACCCAAGGTCACAGGACTAATAAGTGTTAAGTGTCTGAGGTCAGATTTGAATTAAGGTCCTCCTGACTCCAGGGCCAGTGCTTTATTCACTGTGCCACCTAGCTGCCCCACCCCCATCTTTTTTTTTTAAGTTTGTAATGATGGCTTTTAGGTTTGTTTTTTTTTGGTTGTCCAATTGTACCCAACTCTTCATGACCCCATGGACCATACTGTCCAGAGGCTTTTCTTGGCAAAGATACTGGCGGGGCTTGTCATTTCCTTCCCCAATAGATTAAGGCAAACAGAGGTTAAATGACTTACCCAGGGTCACACAGCTAGTAAGTGTCTAAGGTCAAATTTGAATTCAGATCTTCCTGAATACAGACCCAGTGCTCTATCCACTCTGCTACCTAGCTGCTCCTTGAATTTTTACATTCCCATTTCCATCTAGTCCATTCCCATCCCTTCCTCCCCCAACAGAGAGCCATCCCATAAGATAAATAGTATTATTTAAAGTGTCTGACTTCCAGAAGCTTACATCCACATCCACATCCACAGAGAAGTGACTAGATGATACCCAAAATAATTTTGAGGGAAGGCATTGGAAACTAGGGGACATCCAAAGAGGCCTCAGAAGGGCTATTGGGGAGCAGGGTGCAGGCAGAGTGTCCTCTGAGAGCAGGCAATCTGGACAGATGATAGCAGAAGAAGGGGTGTCAGGTCCAGGGGGAATGGACAGGAAGTGGGGCCCAGCTTGTGTAGTACTTTTACAGGGAGATGGATAAGCTTCTTGTTTATACTAGCAACAATGAGACCTCTTCAGGCTGTTTGGTTAATGGAGTCCTGGAGACTGATCTGATTAAGGCAGATTGTGTAGGCATCTTTGTGAAGGCTGGCCCGGGGAGACACCAGGCAAGGAAGCCAGGTAGGGGGAGGGGTGATCAGGGCCTAAGGTCCTGGGCTACAGGAGTGAAGGGTCTCATGCCAGGCGGGTCACCGAGGATTTGGCAGCTGATTAATGAGGAGTCACAGGAAAGGCCAGAGTCGTG
The DNA here is from genome assembly GCF_028583685.1 of Petaurus breviceps papuanus. NCBI lineage: Eukaryota > Metazoa > Chordata > Mammalia > Diprotodontia > Petauridae > Petaurus > Petaurus breviceps. Next base: position 6,748 of record NW_027187146.1, on the reverse strand, counting down.
AGCCTGGGACCCAAGCCAGGAAGACTGGGAGAGGAGAAATTGAGTGTGAGATATCTCCAGGATGACCAATTTGGTTTATTTTTTTTTCTTTTTGGAGGAGGGAGGGTAGGGCAATTGGGGTTAAGTGACTTGCCCAAGGTCACTCAGCCAGTTTTTTGTGTCAAGCATCTGAAGCCAGATCCCAACCCAGGGCCTCCTGACTCCAGAGCTAGTGCTCTACTCACTGTGCCACCTAGGATGCCCAATTTGTAATGGTTGTGATGGAGAGCTTGAGCTGGAACCCTGTAGCAGCAAGCACCCCAAGCGTCCTCAGGGTTTGCTGCCACCACAGATTCTTGGATCTGCTTTGATAAAGGAAAGCAACTCAAAATGGGTTAACAAGCTTACTTTAATCAGTCAGACATATATTGTTTACCTTGTTCAGGGGAAAAAGGTCAGCACCCCGAACTTCAAAGCATACAGGCAGAATTATCAAGACAGAAACAGATCAAGTAGACAGATTTCCAAACTGTCCAGCCATTACATCCATACCCAGTCAACATCTGGGTTTCAACATCTGGGTTTTTCAAAGCTGGGGGGGGGGCACTCTGGACAATGGCTTCCCAGAATCCACATCAAATCACAGAACACTTCTCAAAGTGAGCCCCCAAAACAAAGCCTCACATCAGGGCTTATATAGCCTTCTCCTGGCTCAGAGAATGTAACAACCTTTTGGACCCACTGGCCAATCAAAAAGTATCTACTGAAAAACAAGCCTCCCACCCCAGGCTCCAGGTGCACTTTAGCCTAGGGGCAGGGAAGATCTTCCAAATTTGCATTCCCATTACAAACCCCAGCCCAAAGACCTATCTCTGACTCATGAGTGGGTCCCAGCGAGAAAACTATTTCTTCCTGTTACAAGGAGCAAGCTGACCTCTGTAGAATTTCCTTTGTATGAGCAGGACCGTCTTGTCCCAGTAGAACTTCTGATGCCCACAGTGACCACATACAATCCAGACGCCAACTGCCCAGGCTATCTTGTACCAATAACAGAACGGCCATGACACCTGTGCCTGAGGTCCAGAAGCTCCGTGTTCCCCCACTCCCCTACCACCCTGTTCTCATGCTTGGCACGCAAACACTGACATGTTCCATATAAGCTTTAGCACCACTCCTGTCAGGCTGCCAGGTTCTCTAAGGAGTCTGCGTACTATATAACATCACAGTAACCTTTTTGCCACCTGGCTGCTCAAGTCTGTTAATTCTTTCCAGCAACTCCACCCTGAACCTCGGTATTTTGGGGTCCCTTAACCACTAAAATCACATAAGTTTCGCTACTGGTTTGTTAGTTGATAAGCTTCTAATTTACCCAGTTCTCTCTGCCCTGGGTCTCAAGGGTTACATGGATTAGGATTTTTGCTTGTCTCTCAATGTGTGGCTTTGCTGTTACTCTCCTTTCTGCCCACTATTGTCCTGCACAGGGGAACTCACTTCCTTTCTCTCTTACCTCCCTTCATGCCTAGCTTTAATCTCACAATTGTCCAATGTTTGGGTCCTGTTCTTTAAAAAAAAAATAATTATTTTTAGTTTTCAACATTTACTTTTTTAACATTCACTTTTATAAGATTTTGAGTTTTAAATTTTCTCCCCCTTTTTCTTCTCTCCCCTCCCCAAGACAGTGTGCAATCTGATATAGGCCACACGTGTACAATCATATTAGACATATTTTCCCATTAGTTATATTATAAAGAAGAATTAGAACCAAATGGAAAAACCATGAGAAAGGGGAAAAAAAGAAAAAATAGTCTGCTTCGACCTGCATTCAGATTCTATAGTTCTTTCTCTGAATGAGGACAGAATTTTCCATCACAAGTCTTTTGGAATTGTCTTGGATCATTGTATTGCTGAGAAGAGCTAAGTGTATCAAAATTAGTCATTGCACAATGTGGCTATCATTGTGTACAATGTTTTCTTGGTTCTGCTCACTTCACTTAGTATCAGTTCACACAAGTCTTTCCAGGTTTTTCTGAAGTTCACCTGCTCATCATTTCTTATAGCACAATAGTATTCCATTATATTCACATACCACACCTTGTTCAGCCATTTCCCCAGTTGATGGGCATCCCCTCAATTTCTAATTCTTGGCCACCACAAAAAGAACCACTATAAATATTTTTATAAATATAAAATATAAATATATTTTGGGATACAGCCCTAGAAGTGGTATTGTTGGATTAAAGGGTATGCACATTTTTATAGCCCTTTGGGCATAGTTCTAAATTGCTCTCCAGAATGGTTGGATCAGTTCATAACTCCACCAACAATGCATTTGTCATACTTTGTCATGTAAGCCACTCTGAAAGGGGTGAGGTGGTACCTCAGAGTTGTTTTAATTTGCATTTCTCTAATCTTTAGTGATTTAGAGCATTTTTTCATATAACTATAGATAGCTTTAATTTCTTCCTTGGAAAAGTGCCTGTTCATATCCTTTGTTGGGTCCTGTTCCTTGAGGCAGTCCTCCAGAAGATTCCCCTAGTTACAAAAGGTCTGTGACTCAGGCATTTGACAATTGGGAGCTTGAGGAAGATCACCTGGGGCTCTGTTGAGTGGGAGGGTGGAAGAGGGCAGGGACGGTTGTTCAGATGGGAGATGAGGGTTAAGGGGAGGGGGCAGTGGACTGAACTAGATGCAAGGCTTTGGGAATTTTCAGGTGCTTCGAGGTAGGAGTGGAATGCTTGGGAGGGGATGAAATGGAGGTGGGAGGTCATAGAGGCTGGTGTATCTATAATCTACATGCTCACATATGAGATGTGAGGGCCCAGCCACTGAAGGAGCAGCCTGACAGATTAAGAAGGGGGTATATCCAGGAGTGTGCCCCAACAGCCCCAGACGATGACAGTTAGGTGAAGGGGCTATTAAAAGTGAGGAGAGGGGTGGCTAGGTGGCACAGTGAATAGAGCACTGGCCCTGGAGTCAGGAGGACCTGAGTTCAAATCCGGCCTAAGAAACTTAACTAGCCGTGTGACCTTGGGCAAGTCACCTAACCCCAATTGCCCTCCCTTCCCTCCTCCAAAAAGCAAAAGCAAAAAAAAAAGAGTGGAGAGAGGTCCTGGCATGTCTGAAGGAAGCCCAAAAAGAAGGGATGTTTGAAGGGGCAAGCTGCTGGAGGGATCGACGTCAGGCCTGGACAGGGAGAAGGGCCTCCTCTTCAGAGATGAGAGGATAGAGGCTGGGGCTGGGTGATCTCAAGTGGGGATCTAGGCAGGAGAGCCGGAACATGGACCCTGACAGACCAATGACAGCAATTTCTTTCACTGAAGGGATAAGATTTCCACCCAAGGGGAAAGGCCAGCAATGATCCAGGTGGTTTGAGAAGTAGGTCAGTCGAAATTATCTTGTTCAGGGGTTTTGAATCTTGAGTCTGTGAACTTGGTTGTGGTTTTGTTATCGTTTTTAAAGCTATTTCAGGATAACTGGCTTTCTTTGGATGCCTGAACTTGGTGGGGGTGGTGGGGGTGGGGCACACTTAAGATCAGGGTTCCCTATGCTTTCACTGCCTGCCAAAGGGGTCTCTGATCCACACAAGGTTAAAACCCTTGCTCTCAGAATTCAGGGCTCCTGCCCTTCCCTTCCCAAACAGCACTGAATCGTTCTGTACTCTCAGATCCAGACGTGGCAGTGGGGAATTCCGCTGCTGCCTGGCCCGTATTCTCATGGCAGAGAAAGAGAAGGAAACAGAAGTGGGTTTTATTATCTCTAACTGACCATTAGTCGCCCCTTGTGGGGGAGCCTTTCTGATTCTTACTCAAGGGTGACTGGATTGGATCTGCCCAGCAGCTAAGCACCATGGATCAGGTAGCCTAATGTCCCTTGTGGTACAGATGGGGAAACTGAGGCCGGGGAGGAGAAAGGGCTTGCCATGCATCATGGAACAGGCAGATGCAGAGAAGACGATGCCCTGCCCACATGACATCTGGAGCCCAGAGCCCAAATGGTGGGGGAGGGGTTCCATTGCTAGAGAATCCATAGCTTTCCAGTTATTTGTAAACTGTTCTCTTGAAATTACTTGGTGTTGCTTTTTTCCCTCTTTCCCAGTAAAATCTAAACTCATTAAGGGCTAGCATGGGGTTTTTTATGTGTCCATTTTCTTCTTTGTATCTGTAGAACCCACCCCCACATCCACAGGGTGAGGGCTCCTGAGCCAGCCCCCCTTTACTGTACTTCTAGGAGGTCTGAGAGCTTGCAAGTGGCTTTTCGGCAGGTCGTCCTTGGGCTCCCATCCTAGGACGAAGCCCCTTTACTGTGCTCATTTTTCAGAAGAATGGGAGCGTGTGTGTGTCGGGAGGGAGCAGGGTGCTGATTAAGATCTTAAAGTGAGGATCCAAGCCCCCAGAGATCTCTCAGCCTCCTGTGGCTGGGGAGAGAGAAGGGCACAGAGCTAGGGACTGGCTAGTGAAGGCTGACTTCTCCTGGAGTCCAGGGGCAATGGGGAGCAGGCTGGGCCTCCCTGCACCCTAGATGAAACCGGGCTTTGGAAGCCAAGGACAGGGTCTGCATCCAGTCTCAAAACCTTCATGTGGAGGCCTAGTGGGTGCTTTCAAGAGCCCAGGAGCCTCCTAACGGATAGGATTCAGGGAGGCAGGAACAGATGTTTTGACCTCAGGAGAAAAGAATCTGAGAGCTGGAAGTGAACTGCAAAATAACTTGGCATGAGCTCCTGAAATCCTCCAGCAAGAACTTGGAGAAGGGCCTGGCCTGGAGTGGCCCTGAGATCCAGATGATTTATGAGGGAACAATCAGCTTTGGAGCATCTGGGTAAGAGGTAAATGAGTCTGTTGCCGAGCCCAAGGAGCTATCCCAGGAGCACCAGGTGCTGAAGGAGAGGACCTGGTGCTGTCCCCTGAGATGAACACAGTGGGGTGCCCTCTGTCCTTAGTGCCCTGGCCTTCCTTCCTCATGGGGGCCAGCACACCAGCCCAAGGAAAGTACAACTTTGCATCTAAGCTCTGCCATGCCCACAAATGACATCCAGACCCCCCCCCTCACCCTCTTCCCTCCCCTTCCTTCCCCCCCTCCCTTCCACTCCCACTTCTCAAAAAGACAAGTTCAGTTTCAAGGCACCCTAGGAAAGTACACAGGATTCTGGAGTCCGGGCCCAAGTGCAAGTTCCAGTGGGACCTAGAAAATGAGCCATTTGTGAGGAGCTGATTTCTCAATTGCTTTCCAGCTCTAAGGGCTGTGACTAAGGAGGCAGCTCCTTTGGGGAGTAACTCAGGAGAATGCTTTGTTTGGCATGAAGACAGCATAATTGACTCTGGTGTGGACGCCACTCAGGCCCTGGTCCTGGGCCAACGTAGACTCAGACGTCTCTGTTTAAGTGCATTTTGCTCCCCTCACCAAATATGGCAGAGGGTTAAGGATCCCATGCTCTCCCCTCTGGGCTTCTCCTTCACAGAAACATTCTTTCTGCCTGTACCACGTGACACGTTTTCTTAAGGACATCGTGGGTTGTTGTCGATGAGTCATTTTTTCAGTCATATCGGACTCTTTGTGACCCCTTTGGGTTTTTCTTGGCAAAGATACTGGAGTGTTTGCCATTTCCTTCTCCAGCTCATTTTCCAGATAAGGAAACTGAGGCAGACAGGGTGAAATTACTTGCCCAGGGTCACACAGTTAGTATGTGTTAGAGGCCAGATTTGAATTCACACAAATGAGTCTGCCCCAGTGTCTTTAAGAAAGACTAAGTGTTCCTTACAGGCTTCCCTTCCTGCCTATGGCCCTCAAGCCCCCACTGGTGTACTTAAGCTTTATTCTCGTCTGCCAGCCCTTTAAAAAAATTTAAAAGGTGATTTACAATTAGCTCAAGGTAAACACATTCACTAAAATGACATAATTAAAAATAGGAGCAATGTTATAAAAGCTCCCCTATAAACTTGGGGCGTGTTCTTCCTCAAGTGCACATAGAATCAGTGAAAAAACCCAGGAGTTTTCTTTTTCTAAAATGCAATTTACTGGGAACCTTGTGGCATTTACATAGATAAGAATAAAGCAGGAAAAGCTGATCAGAGGAAAGGAGAGATAGAAAACCCAGTGCCTGGCAAAGAGTAGGCACTTATTAGATGTTTGTTGATTGATTCATTATTTTAAAAAAATGAGGTGGTGAAGTGAGTAGAGCATCGGCCCTGGAGTCAACAGGACCTGAGTTCAAATCCGGCCTCAGACACTTAACACGAAAACTAGCTGTGTGACCTTGGGCAAGTCACTTAACCCCAATTGCCCTCCAAAAAGCAAATTTAAAAAAAAAATGAGGTGAGGAAATATGAAGAGGAAGAGGACAGTTGCAGTTGGGGTAACTGGGAGAGATTTCCTAGAGATGGTGGTACGGGAGCTGAAATCTGAAGGTTGGTCATTCCCCTGTGGGCAATCAGTCAACAAACATTTTACAAATTTTTTTATTTTGTTTTTTTCAATTAACCAAAGTCCATTTTCTTTCCCTCATACCTTCCCCACCTTCCAGACTGGAAAAAAGAAAATTTAAAACTCTTGTAAAAAGTATTCTGAGTCTAGGAAGAGAAATATCTGCATTGTCCCCACCCCAGTACAATCTTCCTCCATCTAATCCCTGAGTTTATCACCTTGGGGAGGTAAAGAGGGAGGTTTCCTCATGGACTCCTCATGAGACAGCTGGCAGCACCGTGGATAGAACCCTGGCCTTGGAGTTAGGAAGACCTGAATTCAAATTCAGACTCAGGCACTTAGTAGCAGGGTG
>NW_027187145.1:29026-35548 GCF_028583685.1 Petaurus breviceps papuanus | reverse complement strand
TTTCTTTCTTTCTTTCTTTCTTTCTTTCTTTCTTTCTTTCCTTTCTTTCTTTCTTTCTTTCTTTCTTTCTTTCTTTCTTTCTTTCTTTCTTTCTTTCTTTCTTTCTTTCATTTCTTTTTTTTATTCAAGTCATCTTATACAAAATGACTAATATGGAAATGTTTTATGTAATTGCACCTGTATATCTGTTTACTTACCATCTCAGGTAGTGGAGAAAGGAGGAAGGGAGGGATAGATTTGGAACTCAAAAGTTTAAATAAAAATTTTTTTAAGCAATTGGGGTTAAGTAACTTGCTCAAAGTTACCCAGCCAGTTATTTTTTGTGTAGGTGCCAAGTATCTGAGGCCAGAACCGATCCCAGGTCTCCTGATGCCAGGGCCGATGCTCTTACTCACTGCGCCACCTGCTTGCCCCCCAAATTTTTTTAAAATCAGAAAAAAATGAAGGACAAAAATAATACTTTACCACCAATGTAACCATAGGTAAGAAACTAAACTTTGAATTTTAGATTTCTCATCTATAAATGGGGCATTATAATAGCTGTAGGGCATATTTTAGAGTGTTATTTTGAGATTTATGTCACTTCATTTATAATGAAACTTTATGTATTTAGATTTTTTATGTGTGTTGTCCATGTAGGTTATAAATATAACTACTTGAGTTTGTCTAAATGAGGCTCTCAGGAGATGTGTAAATATCTCTAGAATCTTCCCCATCCTTCTCCACAGGATAATTTGCTTCCTTTCAGGAGGGGACTATGAGGCTGACCACTCTGTTCTCCTCACAGAGGAGTTACTAGGCTTGAATTCTATCAGCCCCACTAAATATTGTTAGTTTATGGGAAATTAGTTTTGGGGTTTCACGCCCATTTTTCTGGTCTCTATCTCCTAATGCCCTACCTAATGTAAAAGAGGACCCTAAGTGATATCTTAATGTTTGACTCCCTTCTAACCAAATGCTAGTTTACAAAGACCATCACACATATTGAATATTGAATAAATCTCTTTATCTAATAGCAAGCAGAATTATAGACATTACACCAATTAGAATATACAAAATAATGCACAGAACAATTAAGTTCTCTCATTGGGAGTGAGATAGCTCCAGAGAAGAGGGAAAGGGGAGATTCTTTGAATCTCTAGTCTGGCAAGCTGAAAAAAGGGGCATGCTCAAGGTTCCAGCCTCTACATGTTGGCTTTTTTTCTTCCATTAGGGGCCTTTAACTAAAAGAGCCTATAACCTCATGTGTCCTCTCTTAAATCCAGAACCAGAAAAAGAATCTCTCCTTTCCAAAGCTTTCATCAACTCTGCATCTCGTGTAGGCATGTAGCATTAAATAATTATTCTCTTTCCTAATGAGAAGAGTCTTATGCATAAAGCTTTGGCTTGAACTCCATATTACACATGAGAACATAGATGTAAACCTAGAAGGAACCTTAGACTCCTCTTTGTCTAAACCCTTTATTTTAAAATTGAGGAAACTGAGGCCAATGGAAATGAAATAACTTGCCCAAGGTCATTGTTGTTGCTATTGTTTGTCTTTCATTCTCACCGAGGATCAATGACATCATGAGGTGATTTCTTGACTTTTGCTCATCCAGGAAGCAAAGGATGAGTGTGGGATTTGAACTCAAGTTATTGGACACCAGAGTCAGTGGTCTTTTAGCTATGCTGTGTCCATCATGAACTCTTTCCTTGCACTTTGTGCTATGGAATAATAAACTCTCCATTTTTGACACTATTGGTTAAATCCCTTTCTTGTCTGAAATATATATATATATATATATATATATATATATGTATGGTTAAACCCCTTTCTTTTCTGAAATATGTATGTATGTATGTATGTACGTATGTATATATAAAACTTATCTGAGGCAATGTAGCTATGTGGAAAAAGGATGGAAGTTCGATTCATGTGATTTGAATTCAAAGCTCAGTTCTGCTACATACTAAATGTGTAATCTTGAACAAGTGACTTAAACCTCTATGGGCCATAGTTTCTTCATATGTAGAATGAGGTTAGATTAGATTGCCTCTCTGATCCCTTGCCATTCTAGATTTATTATCTATGAATATGAGTAACAGGGAAAGAAGTAGGTTTACATGAATTCATTGTGTTTGTGTTGGGACTAAGGGACAATTGTTATTCTTCTCCATAAGATTAGTATGACTGGGGTTTCTAAGACTTGAAGAAATAGCAATATATAAAAATATTTCTTTTTTTTTTCTTTTTGGAGGGCAATTGGGGTTAAGTGACTTGACCCAGGTCACATGGCTAGTTTTTGTGTTAAGTGTCTGAGGTCAGATTTGAACTCAGGTCCTTCTGATTCCAGGGCCAGTGCTATATTCACTGAGCCACCTAGCTGCCCCTTAAAGACATAGGTTTTGTTTTTTTTCAATAAAACTATTTCTAATGTTGCCTTGGTCAACAGGGTAATTTTACACATTCTGAGATGAAGACCTAGGTGGGGAAAAGAAAAAAAAAAAGGATGGAAAAGTCAGTATAGGCTCCCATGAAGTGATTTTGCTGACACAGATCAGATTTGTTCTGCTCATTTTTGTCAGTAAAATATGTCCATATCTGTCTAAAATATCATAACACTTTTCTGAGTAAAAAAAGTCTTTTTCTTCCTTTTTCCGCGCTGTTGATTTCCTTGCCCTAATTTGTGTCTTGTCTGGTCCTCTCAGGAATCAACTACATATATGTGCAGAATGGAGGACCAGGTTACAGAATAACAGAGCCACAGACTTGTAAGGGATCTCAGAGGCCATTTAGAGATGGAGTCTATCTAACAAGGACTAGTAAGGATGTATTTGGCTGGCATGTGTGTCTAAATTTAGAGAGAGCATATTTCAAAGGGTACTTATAAAGAGTTAGAAGTGTACTAAAATACTACAAAAAAATTACCCAGGAGGGTTAGGAAATTTTCAAGAAAAAAAGGGAAACTATTACCTTTCTGGCTGTGCTTCTGACTCTGTGGACAGCCACTATGACTTAATTGTCTTCTCATCTTGGAACTTCCTTCCACCATGCTGGTCCCTTTCTTCCATTGATGAATTCCTTCTGTGGCTTCCCTTTTGAGAATGGACCTTGGCATACCATGTACCATTCCCCTCCTGTTTGGACTTTTGACTCTATGGACTTCACCATGGTGCCTCTGTGTGACTGCCTTATCCCTCCTCTAACCCTTCCTACTCCAAGCCCCCTTTTATCATTTTTTTCACTGTTAGAATACAAACTCCTTGAGGGCAGGGACTAACTTTTTACTAGTAAGAGTAGTTCTCCTGAGCACTTTGCACAGGCCCTGGCTGTATTAAATATTGTGTTGTCTGCTAGCCTCATGTGACTAGTGAAAGATGAAATGATTGGGGAAACAATCTTCTGAGAATATCAATTTATTAAGCAACATATGGCAGTCACCTAACGAATTAGGACCAGATCTCCTCAGTTTAGGCCTGGACCCCAAATATAAGGAGAGATAGACTTTTGTACATTAAAAACAGTTAATCAAATTAGATCAATTAATTAAAAGATATAATGCAACACTGTATTAAAACAATGCAATAATGCAAGGCCAGGAAGGGACGAGTTATTTAAAGAGATCAATGTGGATGTATAAAGAGTTCACCAACCACCATAGATTTTTAAATAACAGGTACTAAAGATAAAAAGGGCAGGGAATGGATGATGAATCCAAAAGGATGGTATAATCCTTTAAAAATAATGACAGAAGTGGTACAGCTCAGCAAGAGCTGAGGACAGAGAGAAAAGCTAAAGATCAGAGAAAGGGTTTCTTTTTAGGCATGTAGAAAGAAAGACACCCATCAAAGAAGTAATGAGAAAATAATTCAGAATGGACAGGGTGATGATAATGTGCAATGGAAAAAAAAGCAGAGCTCCTCAATGCTGATTTTGCTTCTGTTATCTCTGCTGTGGAGAATGACCTTGGTTGTTCTCATTGGAAAGGGCAAAACAAATATGGCTAATAGGGAGTTAATAAGAAAGAAAGATGGGCATCCAGCTAGGTGATACAGTGGATAGAGGGTTGGGCCTGGAGTCACACTCATCTTCAAGAGTTCAAATCTGGCCTCAGATACTACTAGCTGTGTGAACCTGGGCAAGTCACTTAACCCTGTTTGCCTCAATTTCCTCATCTGTAAAATGAGATAGAAAAGGACACGACAAACCATTCCAGTATCTTTGCCAAGTAAAACCCCAAATAAGATCATGGAGAATTGGACATAACTGAAATGACTGAACAACAACAACATCCAAGATAAATAGGAAAGTTGAGAGGTCAAATATCCAAATCATCAGGTTCAGAAGGACCACTGTTGGGGGGTACTGAAAAACTATTGAGCCACCATCAATGATCTGTGAAAAATGGTTTAGAGCAGACAAGTAACCATAGGTTTAAGGAAGTAAAAATACTGCCCTAATTTTGTTTTTAAAAACAAGAGGGAATGTATTTGGCAAATTGTAGGCAAGTGAATGTGATTTCCATTTCTGATGAAAATTTTCTAGCATGTTATTAGAAGGATCCTTAGAAAAGGAAATGGTGATCACAAAGAACTTATAGAACCTCATCAAAAACCTAATTTCAATTAACTTAATTTCATTTTGTAACAGGTAGATCATGGAAATTCAGTAGATAGAATTTACATGGATTCTAGCAAAGCATTAGATAAAGTTTTTCATGCAATTTGTGAGGAAGAGGTAGAGAAGTGGGCTAGTAAATAATACCAGTAGGTGGATTAAGAGCTGACTGAAGGTCCAGACCCAAAGAGGTAATTAAATGTTTATTGTCACTTTGAAAAGAGATCTCCAGGGATATACCTCGGGAATCTGTGCTTGGCCTTATGTTTTTTTTTTTTAACATGTTTATCAATGATTTAGTTAAAAGCATAGGTAACAGACTTTTAAGACTGGATAACTCATACCTGGGTTAGGTGGATAGATGAACAGTCAGGATTCAAAATGCTTTCCCCCCTCATCTCTGCTTTCTGCCTTGCCTGGCTTTCTTCAAGCCTCAGCTAAAATCTCACTCTCTATGAAAAGCCTTTCCAGATCTGCCTTAATTCTAGCACCTTCTCTTTGTTCGTGATCTTCAATTTCTCCTTTCTCTCTGTTTGTACTTAGTTGTTAGCATGTTGTCTTCCCCATTAGGCCATGAGTCCCTAGAGAGCAGAGAATGACTTTTGCCTTTCTTTGTGTCCTGAATGCTTAACACATAATCACACACAATAGGCACTGAATAAATATTTATTGACTCATTTTTGTAGCTTAGATGATGAGCCAAATCCAGTTACAAAATAACTTCCTTTTAAAAAAATTTTTAAAATTGTATTCTGAATTTAAGAAATAAAACAAATATTTCCATGACATAATAGGATAGAAAAAATATGATTGTACATGAAACTGCAAATCTATTATGTACTTGATATTCCTTTTAAATATATAATAAATACTTTTTTCTATTTTTTCCTTTTTTCTTCCCTCCACCCTAAAGATGGCTACCATTAGACACAAATATGTATATATGCATGTACATATCTATATACACATATATGTAAAGCCATTCTATACATGCTTCTATTTATCAGTTCCAAACTGCAGTGGGAGATGTGGCATTACATACTAGCCCTGCTTCTTGCAGACTTAGCCACACTGCCTTAGCTGCTGTCATACTTTGAAACCTCCCTCCGTGTCTGAGTTCTTACCATGCACTATTCTTCTCCCTTGCTCTCCCTATTCTCCCACTGGTGAGCTCCTTCCTGGCTCTCCATTTTGATCAGGGGCCTAGGCCAGCCAGTTTTCCCTCATCTACTGTCTCCTGCCTTTTGGACTTTCAACTATGGTTCCATGTGAATGTCCAGGACTAAGTGAGAGTCCTATTGTACTTTGTAGACAGAGAGTCTACCCTAAAACCTGTCCTCTGAGGTTTATTTTCTATGTGGATAAATTACCTCAACTCTTTTGGACTTGTTTTCATTATCCATAAAATGTGAGGTTTGGACCATTTAGTCTTGCAGGTCCCTTTTAGGTTTAGACCAGGGTTTCTTAGCTTGTGGTCCATGGATTGTAGATTTCAGGGGATCATGAACTTGGATGGAAAAATACATATTTATTTAAATATAAGTGATTTTCTTTGTTATCTGATGTATTGTACTTTATATACAAAAATATCATTGGGGGAAGAGGTCTATAGGTTTCACTAGATTGTCAAAGGGATTTATAGTACAAAGAATTAAGAACTTCTCTAGACCTGATACAACGGTGCTGAATTTGTCATTCTATCATCTAACTACGAAATAGAGGTTTTTCACATGAGATCAGTTTTGTATAGTGCTTAATACAGTTCCTGGTACATAATACATGCTTAATAAATACTTTTTCTCTCTGTCTCTTTCATCCCCCTCTCTTCCTTCCTTTCTTCCTTCCTTCCTTCCTTCCTTCCTTCCTTCCTTCCTTCCTTCCTTCCTTCCTTCCTTCCTTCCTTCCTTCCTTCCTTCCTTCCT
>NW_027187145.1:24008-29016 GCF_028583685.1 Petaurus breviceps papuanus | reverse complement strand
CCTTCCTTCCTTCCTTCCTTCCTTCCTTCCTTCCTTCCTTCCTTCCTCTGTGTCCCTGTCTCTCTCTCTGTCTCATTCTCACACACACACTCTCTCTCTCTCTCACACACACACACACACACAGAAATACACACACTGATGAAGTCATGTGTCATTGAAATAGTCTTTTATTTACTCTGTTTTTAAATAGTTTTATAGTAGTTGTATGTGTGTACCTTTAAGAATCCTCAAGTAGTTTATAAGAACCTTGAGGACAGGAATGAAACTTGCTGTCTCTTCCAAATGCCCTACAATGCCTAGGATTTTATTATGCACAAGAACAGCTCAATCAAGGATTATTAGTGCTGGCAAGGGCCTATTGTGTGTCCTAGAAAACACCAATTTCTTTGGACCTGCTCTTAGAAAAAATCCAACAGAAAATGTAGGTACCATTAGTATGATAGGCATTTAGAAGTGCTTTTTAATTCCCCTCACATCAGTTCCTAGTCACATGGCAGTAACATAATTTAGGCCGATTACAGCTATGCAGGAAACTCTGCTGAACGGATGCCCTGAGAATTGAGTCTTATAGCTAAATTCCCAAGTTCCCACTGTGAAGATTTATCACATAACATCAAGGATAGAGAAGCCATTTGCTTGTAGTTATTGTCCTTTCAGGTGTATTGATCAGCTGTCGATACGTGGTCAAATTTTCTTGCCCTGGGCAAAAAGATCTAATGTGAAGGAAAGTGAATAATATGATATTCTGTAAATCCATGACTTTTTAGTCACGCTTTGTTTTTTCCAACTGAAATCAAAATACCCAGCTGGATCACCCCCCAAACCTTTGGAATCCTGTCCTGTGGGTTTCTGATACCATCTTCATATTACTTTTCTAGTTTGAAGTCCCTGAAATTATCTTAGGCTTAGCATATTTTTTACTAAGAGTTGCATTATTAAAAAGAAGCATGTAATCCGAGTTGAAAGGTAATATTTTTGGACTATTTGGAAGTTGTGGAAGATCAAACAACAGAGGATAAGAATTGGTATAGAATGAAAAATAAAGAATTGTAACCAAGGCAGAGTGGGTGGGGCTTTGCCCAAGAAGGCTGTCATTTAAAGGACATTGACAGTAGTAGTTGAAGTCCTTGTCCATTGACAGAAACTGAATCCAACTCAAGCTGGCTCATGAAAGCCATTTGTTAAAATTTCAGAATAAGTCCTTGAGATCAGAGGAACATCCAGATTCAGCACCTATTAGTTAAAATGGGAAGCTACTACATAGTGGGTGTACCTACTTCATTCAGGTGAGCTCTTTCCTAGTCTAAGCTCTACTCCTTACCCCTAGTCCTACCCTCAGTGATCTTATCAGTAGCACAATATTGACTCATGGTCGTAGCCCCTCCCCATTTACTGTTCCCCTAGGTGGGAAAATCAATAACATCTTTGAAAAAAGGGTAAAAGGGAAGTATGCAACAAGGAAGCTCAGAAGAGATCAGGCTGCTAGTTTTCCAATTGTTTTTTCCCATATATATGCTACATTTGTCTTCTAGCATTTATATGCTGCAAAGTGAATTGTGACCAGTTCTTTAAAAAATTTTTTTTTCATGCATCCTGTGTAGTGTCTCTGAAAAAAAAAAAAGACAAGTGCTCCAGTTTACATGTGCATCATTCTGTTTTCATGACCTCCGGTCATTACCATTGAAGCCTGAGCAAAAGTGGTTGGGAAAATGTCACATAGCAACATGTCCCATCTGCTTAGCAACCAAATGCGGAGAGGTATCAAAATACATTAAACCATATAACCTATCAAAAAACCCTGGGGAGGAAATACCCCGAACTTTCCACCTACCTGGACCTCTTTCAGTGACAAGCAAAGTAGGAAATGGACAAAGCATCACAATGCTTTGGGAAGGAAGGAGGGAGAGAGCATTACTAGAAATGCACCCCCTGAGCTTGCTCTTGGGCCATGGGAAGTTTACTTGGTCTACATGGTGTGTCTTGTTGTCATTATAAACATTTTAAAAAATATCTCAGTCTTTTAGACTATTTCTTCATCAGCCATGAAACCGAGGTGGGCTAAGAGAAAAAGCATATTCACATGAAGAAAAACATTTTTAAGGGTCAAATAAACTTTCCAGGGCTCCAGAGTGCAATTGAGGACTCTCGGAGAAGTCATGCATTAGGCTACTTTCCTTTCTACAAAGGTGTGGTGGACAGTAGGTGTGGAGTGAGGCATATATTTTTTAGACATAGCTACTGTATTGATTTAGATTGCTTGACTGTGCTTTTTTGATACAAGGGAGATTCCTGTTGCATGGAAGGAGGGGAAGTCATTGAGAAGTGACCATGATGTGACAAGAGAAAAAAGCATCAGTGAGATGTGTGTACACATGTGCGTTTACACTCTCTCTCTCTCTCTCTCTCTCTCTCTCTCTCTCTCTCTCTCTCTCTCTCTCTCTCTTTCTCTCTCTCATAATCAGATGATTATGGGAAATTGTATTACAGATTTTGTGCATTATCCTATTTTCTAGTAATGGAGGAATGGATGGGGAGATGACTAACAGTAATTCCCCCTCCCCCTTCTGACATGAGTTCAGAAGTGTAGAACATTTAAAAAAATTTTCTTCAGTGGCAAATTATGTTCTTTATGTTAGATTTTTTTAGATATTTCCAACTGCTATCAGGCTATCAAGGTAAAATGAATTGGTAATTTTAATAAGATAAAAAATTATCAGTGTATTATTTTAGTTACTGGAGCCTTAGGAATTCTTTCTGACACCAGAATTATTATTATTATTATTTTGATTTTTGGAGGGCAATTGGGGTTAAGTGACTTGCCCAAAGTGACACAGCTAGTAAGTGTGTCAAGCGTCTGAGGCCAGATTTGAACTCAGGTCCTTCTGATTCCAGGGCCACACCAGAATTATTATCACTATTAATAACAACAGGCAACTAGGTGACTCATTGGATAGAGCACCAAGCCTAGAATCAGGAAGACTCCTCATCCTGAGTTCAAAACTAACCTCAGACACTTAGTAGTTAGTCACTGTGTGACCTTGGGCAAGTCACTTAACCCTGTTTGCCTCAGTTTGCTCACCTATAAAATGAGCCAGAGAAGGAAATGACAAACCACTCCAGTATCTTTGCCAAGAAAACCCCAAATGAGGTCACAAAGAGTTAGACATGACTGAAAAATGACTAAACAACAATATTAATAACAACTACAACAAAGAATCAGACAGAGGTCATAAATGTCAGCTGGTTTGGGAGTAAGGAAGAGCTGGGAGTAAGACCTATTTCAGACAAATACTGACTGTAACCCTGGGCAAGCGTCCCACAGTATCTCAGCATCCCAAGCAAGTCTTTCAAGGTTCCTGATCTGCACTGGTGGAGAGTGAGAGTTCTCCATACCTATGGGAATACAAGTCTGCACTTCAAACAAATACATGCAATCTACAAAAGCAGGGCTAGCATCCTTTTAGACTTAGAGGTGCAAGCAGAGATATGAAAGTCAGCAAACCCATCAGAACAGTTTTTGATGAATTGTTTTGTTGATTGTCTAGACTTAAAGTGTTGGATAAAATGTTAATAATGCAGATTAGACTTCCATGTGTGTTATGGGTACATCCCTCCACCTGACCCGTGGACCCATCTCTCCAGCCAGGTGTTAAACATTTACAAGCACACTCCTGACTGCAAGGTCCTTTACAGCTAAGGGACCTTAGTCATCCTCTAATCCAACTACATTATTTTGCAAAGAAGGAGACTGAGAACCAGAGAGACTGTATGATTTTCTCAAAGTCATTCAGCTGGTAGGTAATTTGAATTTATATTGTAAAGGTTTGTAGAGAATTTTCCTCATAAATTCCCATGAGAAATATAAATATTAATAGCCTTCCCTTTTCTAGAAGGCAGCATGGGATGATAGCAACAGCAGTGGATTTAGAAGAACATAGCTTAAGCTTGGCTCCATGACTTACTAGTTGTATAACATAGGCTGAGTGATTTGACCATTCTGGGCATCAGTTTCTTTATCTATAAAGTGAAGACTTTGGCCCATATAGTCATAAATTCCTTTCTAGCTCCAAAACCCCTATCACACTATTTCATTTTCACCCAGTTAATCTAGCTCTCTTCAAGTTCTTATTATAACAATATTTAGATGTAGGCTTTGACATCCATGAAAATAAGCTTTAAAGAAACTGATGTTTCCCTAGTTCTGTTGAGATCTTATTTGCCCTATCTAACTTAAACTGGGCCCTCACTGAAGTTCAATAATCCTTTTATTGATCTCTTGTTGGTGACTTTATAGTAAGCTCCATACTGTATAACTGAATGGATGAAAAAAAAAAGTATTAAGTCCTACTTTCTGTCAGATATTAAATTAAGTTTTGGGAGTACACAAACAAAAACAAATCTATCCCTGCCCTCAAGGTGCTTACATTGTATTAGGAGAAGATAAGACATATAGGGGAGGAGTGGTCAGGGAAGGGGATGGTCAGTGGAGTCATTAGTGCTGATTTGATAATTATTCTCAAAGTAAGAATTAGAAAATAGAAAATTTGGTAGGGGCAGGGGCAGAAGTAACATGGTAAATCATAAAATGTACAAGGTGGATCAGTGTGAAACATGGTATGGGGATGGCTAGATATTCACTCAGTCACCAATCAGGAAAGTCCCCTCCCCTCCAAACCTCAGGAGATGAATTCTTCCACATAATTCTTACCAGCTTTCTTCTTAAGCCCTACCACCCACTTTTCACCCTCAACCCCTTACTTTAAACCAGTGAATCTACTTTCTACTTACTGATGCTATCAGGAAGAGATGTAGCAGGAATGGGAATTAGCCTGTTGACAAATTCCATGGAACATGCATGGAACTGAGATAAGCTCCAAAAGCTTCTTCTGGAAACACATATACTTAGGACTTAAACACATTGAGATGACAAAGCAATCCTTTGGTCCCTGTGACAGCAATAGGGGGAGGGGGTTATACTAGGATCAGTGGCCTAAGCAATAGCCCTTAA
>NW_027187145.1:21971-23998 GCF_028583685.1 Petaurus breviceps papuanus | reverse complement strand
TTCCTTCCTTCCTTCCTTCCTTCCTTCCTTCCTTCCTTCCTTCCTTCTTTCCTTCCCTCCTTCTCATCTATTGAGCATGTGGATAACTAGGTGGTATAGTGGATATAGCCCAAGGTCTAGTGTCTGGAAGATCTGGGTTCAAATTCAGTCTCAGATAGTTATTAATAATAATATACATACTAATACAAACTAATTGTAACTGCGACTCCTTGGGCAAGTCACTTAATCTCTGTTTGCCTCAGTTTCCTTATCTGTAAAATAGGGATAATTATAGCACCTACCTCTAGGATTATGGTGAGGATCAAATTAGATAATAATTGTTAAGCGCTTAGCACACTGCCTGGCATAGAGTAAGCAATATGCAAACAATTGCTATTATTGTTGTTGTTTGGAGACTCTTCAAAGGATCTCTTTTTTCTTGGGAGGCATAAGAGAGGCTCCTCTTCCCTGCCAGGAGCTGGTCATTGAAGTCAATGAACACATGTGCTACCCAAGTGAGACTAAGCCTGAACTGAAAGCTTCTGATTGCTTCTGCTTTGTTTTTCTCTCTGAGCATGGTTGTTATTGTCATTCAGTCATTTAGTTGTGTCCAACTGTCAGTGACCCCATGGACTATTCCATTCATGGGGTTTTCTTGGCAAAGATACTAGAGTGCTTTGCCATTTGATCATAAGAGATTTAATATTCATCTGTAGCTGAAGTCTGGGAGTTCATGGGTTCGTCAGTTGAAGGGGGCTGGTAGCAGGAGGAGTTTTCTGCAATTATACCATTCTCAGAGAAGATACCTAGGAACAAGAGAACAAGTCTAAGCTGTTGTTTGACTTGTCAGAGGACAAAGAACTTGATGGAGCTGTGTGCTTTGATGTAGTTGTTTGCACAGTGCAGAGCTGAGATAAAGGTGAAATGGCTCTTCAGCAGCCTCACAATAAATGTTACATGTTTTCATCTTATAAGTAAAGTATAGCAGGAGCTATAGTTTACAGTTTCATGTTTTAAGCCTTTGTCAGTTCACAATTATGGGTCTTTTTTGTTTTATGCATCTGTTTTGTGTAGAAATTTCCACTTCCATTTAGGGATATTTGAGTCAAACATAAATTTTCAGTGATTTTCCCTGGATGTCCAGGGTGGAGGCATAAAGAGTCAGAAAGTGTAAGAAAAAAAAACAACCGACCTCCTCTTTTTAGAGGGAGTAAGGTTACTTGAAGACTGAAACTGCCATCTGTCTGAGTGAAAGAAGGGGCTCCTTAGTAGAAGAGGGCATCACCTGTCCCCCTTGACCAACACTGGGCCTTTTGTTAAACTGAAAGGATTTAAGCCATCCCAAATGGTCTATCCTATGAAACCCTCTCTCCACCCTTTACTTCTGTCTCTACATCATTCTTTGATTCTTCCATTAATTTTCAGGGAAATTGATTATCTTTCTACCTTTTTTCCCCACCCTCTGTTGAACGCTCTAGGAATTTTCCATTTTAATTATCCCCTTTCTTTCCAGAATCTCCAGTATCTTTCTCCACAGAATTCTTTGCCTCTGCCTCCAAACATGAGCAAAACTTCCTTATCTTGGAAAATAAGACAGTAATAACTACCTTTTACTGACCTTATTGCCTTCAATATTTATAGTCCTTCCTTTTGACTCCTCAATCTCCTGCAGTCTGATATTTGTCCTCACTACTCCTCAGTTTTGAAATTCGCCACTAGCTTCCCAGTTTTCATTTTTTGGTCTTTTCTCAATCTTTATTCTACATAGCTTGACATCAGGGAGGTAATGCCATGACATGCAAGTGAATTGGATTTAAGTGAGAATGGGCTGTGCAAAGTCACCACCCTCAATTTTTCCTCCAGGGCCATCGGGTTCAGTGGCCAAATATGGATGGATCAGGACAAATGGAGATGTCATGGTCTTCTTTGAGAATGAAGGACAAACAGCAACCTCTATGAGTAGAGAACTTCTAACTGGGAACACTGTTTCTTTGCTGTTTTCCTTTCCTTTTTTTTTCTTTCTCTCCCTCCCTCCCTCCCTCTCTCTT
>NW_027187145.1:11661-21871 GCF_028583685.1 Petaurus breviceps papuanus | reverse complement strand
TCCTTCCTTCCTTCCTTCCTTCCTTCCTTCCTTTCTTTCTTTCTTTCTTTCTTTCTTTCTTTCTTTCTTTCTTTCTTTCTTTCTTTCTTTCTTTCTTTCTTTCTTTCTTTTCTTTCTTCTCCACATAGGGTATCATGCCCTTACCTGCTGTGCTCTGCCCATAGGGAATGCAAATTTTTAACTCTGATTTTTTTTTTCCTCTTGAAGAACACCCTTAATACAAATCATTCTGGTCCCAGACTGAATCCTAATTGGTCGCTCTTTGGGTCCTGATTGTCTCATAAGGAATGTTAATAATAATTTTATCTGTTTTGGCCCAAAACCCTGAGGGTCTTCCCCTCCCAGATCTATTTTTTAAAGAGGCCATTATTTGCCTCATTTTATTAAGCCCTAATCACTGAATAGGCACTGCCTCAGTCAAACTGAGACTTGTTAAAGACCTTAGCTTGAAAAGGCCAAAGTCCTTCACTAAACTTCGGTTGTCCTAATCCATATCTGGCCCCTGGATCCAGATGGCTTTGGAGGAAAAAGTGTGTCTGGTGACTCTGTACAGTCCTACCTCACTTAAGTCAAATTCACTTTCTTGTCACGGCATCACACCATGGTCCTCTTTGAGAATGAAGGACAAATAGCAAAGCAATTCTACATAGCATTGACTTTCCTCTTGTGATTGAAACTTTTTCCTCTTATTCTTTAAGAGTGAGCACCATCTTCTGACAATTCCTTTACCATCTACTTTCTCTGATGATGTTCCCTAAATGTGAGCATTCTTCTAGGCTCATTGCTGCTGGTCTCCTCCTCTTCCTCCTCCTCCTCCTCCTCCTCCTCCTCCTCCTCCTCATCATCATCATCATCATCATCATCATCTTCTTCTTCTTCCCCTCCCTCCTCCTTTTTCTTCTTTCTCCCTTTCTCTCTCCCTCTCTCCCTTTCTCTCTCCCTCTCTCCCTTTCTCTATATTCTCTCTCTTTCTCTCTGTCTTCATTTCTGTATCTCTCCATCTGTTTCTCTCTCTCTCTGCCTTTTTGTCTCTCCTCTCTGTCTCTCTTTTCTTTCTTTCTCTATTTCCTCTGTCTCTCCATCCATCTCTGTATCTATTTCCCTCCTCTCTCTCTCTCTCTCTTTCTCTCTGTCTCTCTGTATCTGTCTCTCCTCTCTCTCATCTGTCTCTTTCTTCTTGTTCTATTTCTTCTTTCTCTTTTTCCTCTTGTTCTCTTCTCTTGGTCTCCATCTCTGTAACTGTCTCTCTCCATCTCTGTTTCTCTGTCTCTACATCTATTTCTCTTCTCTTTCTGTCTCTCTCTCTCTTCCCTCTCTCTCTCCTCTGTCTCCTTTTCTCCTTTCTCTCTTTCCCCCCCTCTCTCTTCTTTCTGTTTCTCTCTGATCTATTCTCACAGTGTCAACTGTTACTTCTAAAAAGATGCCTCTTAATTTAGATTGACTTCTCTCCTAAGCTCCTATTTTGTATCAGCAATTGTTCTCTGGGTCTCCTGATTTTACAGTAATTTACCACATAATCATAGATCTTCAAATCATAGACTTTTACACATCAAAAGGAACCTAGATATCTAACTCCATCATTTCATCTTACTGCTAAGGATGTTGAGTCCAAAGAAGTTGTGACTTGCTCAGAGTCACACTAAAGTGAACACCATTTCCCCTTCCAAAGCACTTACATCCCACTGACTTTTTTATTTCTCTCAGTGGTACCATCATTTACCCAAACTCCAAGTCTGGAAACCCTAGTCAAAGGTCTCTTTCCTCTCCCTCACTTCTATATTGAATCAATAGCAAAGTCTTATTGACTCTTCCTCTAAAGTGTCTCTATTGTCTCTCATTTATTTAACTAAAGTTTTTATTAGAAACTTAACCTTAAAATATATAAAACAACTAAACTTGCTTATCATTTTCATTTATTTCAGTTAAATTAAATACATAAATCATATCACACTTCCAATCACTTCATCTTAGTCCCTACCAGGATTCTTTGCCCATTCTTTTTTACTTAATTTCTAGTATATTCTGGTGTGATTAATGTGCTCTACTTCATTTTTCCAGTTTTGATTTTTTAATTTACATCATTTCACTCTATTGCTTTCAAGTATTTATCCATTAATTTAACTATTCCCAAATTATTAGCCTTTCTGTTCCCCCACCAATTACATATAAGGCTAAGCAGATATTGTCATCATTTTTGCTTTTGATAACACTTTCAAAGTAATTTCTACTCCTTGACAAATCTTCCCCATCCTGAAATCCATACTGTTCTCATTTGATATTTGGCCCCTAAACTGATGTAAGTAGTCAGCAAGCATTTATATGCATCTACTATGTTCCAGACACATAGTGCTAAGGATACGAAGAAAGGCAAAAAATGAAAAGTCCCTGCTCTGTCTAAGCGGAAAAATGTGCAACAAATGTGTACAAGTAAGTTTTGTACAGGATAAATTGGAGAGTGAGAGAAACTGATGAATTGAGGATGAGACCTAGGTTGCATACTAGAGTGACTGGAAAGATGGTGGTACCCTGGACAGTAATAAGGGAGTTAAGAAGAAGGGAGTGCTCAGGGGAAAAGATAATGAATTCCTTTTTGGACATAATGAGTTTAAGATATCTATTAGTTCTGGTTTAAGATATCAATCAGGAGAAGTGAGAATGGAGGTCAGGATTGGCAAATAGGTATGAGATTCATCTACATAAAGATAATAATTGAATCTGTGGGAGTTAATGGGATCATCAAGCAAAATAATATATGGAGAGAAGAGAAGTGGTTCCAGGAGAAAAAAGTGGGGAACACACACAGCCGTGACCTGGGGGCTGATAGAGATAGAGCACTGGCCCTGAAGTCAGGAGGATCCATGTTCAAATACACCCAGGCATTTACTAGCTGTGTGACCCTAGGCAAGTCACTTAACCCTGATTGCCTCAAAAAAAAAAAGAAAGAAAAAGAAATCATGACCTGGCTGAATATTACTTCAAAGGTGACTAAGAAGGAGAGTTCAGATAGGTAAGAGGAGAACCAGGAAAGAGCAGTGCCACAAAAACCCAGAGAAAGTGTTAAGGAGAAGGTGATCCACCGTGTCAAAAGCTGCAGAGTCCAAATATCAGGACTGAGAAAAAGCCATAAGATTTGGCAATCAAGAGATGATTAGTTTAGTTGGAAGGAGAAGTTTCAGCTGAGTGAAGTCAGAAGTCAGATTGTAGAGAGTTAAGAAGAAAGTGAGAGGAGTGGTAATGAAGGCATTAATTTTAGATCTCCTTCTCAAGGAGTTTGGTGTTGTTTATAGATAATAAAGAGATAACTAGTAGACAGGGAGTGATTGTTGATTAATGAGAGAGTGGGGATCATAGAAGAAGGCAATCTGCAAGAGAAGATGGGATGGAATGGAGTTGCTTCTGTATTTAGAGGAGTTGGCCTTGGGAAGGTAAAGAGTCTTAAGATCATGTGAGAAAGAGGTGGAGATATTTGGTTAAGGCAGCAGAGTTGTGTGAGATGAGGAGGAGTGAAGAAGGATCTCTTCATGAATGGCCTTTTTTCTTTTTGTTTTTTAGATCATACATGTACAATCATATTAAACATTTCCACATTAGTCATGTTGTGAAAGAAGAGGCAGAATAAACGGGAAAAACTAAACAAAAAAAGTGAAAATAGCATCCTTTGATCTGTATTCAGACTCCACAGTTCTTTCTCTGGATGTGGATAGCATTTTCCATCATGAGTCTTTTAGAATTGCCTTGGATTATTGCATTTCTGACAATAGTTAAGTCTATAAAAGTTGGTAATCACACAATGTTGCTGTTAACTCTTACAATGTTCTCCTGGTTCTGATCACTTCACTCAGCATCAGTTCACATAAGTCTTTCAAGATTTTTATGAAATCTTCCTGTTATAATTTCTTATAGCACAATAGCATTCCTGTATATTCATATACCACAACTTGTTCAGAAATCCCTCAATTGATAAGCATACCTTCAATTTCTAATCTTTTGTCACCACAAAAAGAGCTGCTATAAATATTTTTGTTTATGTGTGTCCTATCCCTTCTTAAATGGTCTCTTTGGGATACAGATATAATAGGGGTGTTGCTGGATCCAATGGTGTGCACATTTTTATAGCCCTTTGGGCATAGTTCCAAAATGTTCTCAGGAATGGATGGATCTATTCACAAGTCCACCAGCAGTGCATTGGTGTTCCAATTTTCCACATCTTTTCCAACATTTATCACTTTCCTGATTTGTTATATTAGCCAATCTGATAGGTGTGAGGTGGTACCTCAGAGTTGTTTTTAATTTGCATTTCTCTAATCAATAGTGATTTAGACCATTTTTTTCATATGCCTCTATATAGTTTTAATTTCTTCATCTGAAAACTGCCTGTTCGTATCCTTTGACCCTTTATTAATTGGGGAATGACTTGTATTCTCATAAATTTGACTCACTTCTCTCTATATTTTAGAAATGAGGCTTTTATCAGAAACACTGGCTATAAAAATTGTTTTCCAGCTTTCTGCTTTCCTTCTCATCTTGTTTGCATTGACTTTGTTTGTGCAAAACATTTTTTAATTTAATGCAATCAAAATTATCCAGTTTGAATTTCATAGTGTTCTCTATCTCCTATTTGGTTGTAAATTCTTCCCTTTTCCATAGATCTGACAGGTAAACCATTCCTTGCTCTCCTAATTTGCTAATGGTATCACCCTTTATGTCTAAGTCATGCACCCATTTTATTGATGATCTTATTTTGGTATGCCTTGTGAGATGTTGGTCTATGCCTAGTTTCTGTCATACCATTTTCTAGTATCCCTAGCAGTTTTTGTCAGTTAGTGAGTTCTTATCCCAGAAGCTGGAATCTTTGAGTGTATCAAATAGTAGATTACTGTAGTTATTTACCACTATATCTTGTGTACCTGACCAATTTCACTGACCCATCATTCTATTTCTTAGCCAGTACCAAATAGTTTTGATAATTGCTTCTTTATAATACAGTTTTAGATCTGGTATGGCAAATTAACCTTCCTTTGCATGTCTTTTTATTAATTCCCTTTATATTTTTCACCTTTTGTTCTCGCATATGAATTTTAATATTTTTTCTATCTTTATAAAATAATTTTTGGTAGTTTGAAATGGAACTGAGCAAGCAAATTCATTTAGGTAGAATTGTCATTTTTATTGTATTAACTCATTGTATTACCGATGAGCAATTGATATTTTTCCAATTGTTTAGATCTGACTTTATTTGTGTGAAAAGTATTTTGTAACTGTGTTCATATAATTTCTGGGTTTGTCTTGCTAGATAGACTTCCAAATATTTTACATTGCCTACCATTATTTTAAAAGGAATTTCTCTTTCTCTCTCTTGCTGCTAGGCTTTGTTGGTAATATATATATATATATGAATGCTGATGATTTATGTGGGTTTATTTTATATCCTGAAATTTTGCTAAAGTTGTTTATTATTTCAAGTAGCTTTTTAGTTGATTCTCTAGGATTCTCTAAGTATGCCATCATATCATCTGCAAAGATTGATAGTTTTGTTTACTTATTTCCCATTCTTGTTCCTTCAATTGATTTTTTTTCTTTTATTGCTAAAGCTAACATGTCTAGTATGATATTGTATAGTAGTGGTGATAATAGGCATCCTAATTTCATCTCTGATCTTACTGGGAAAGCTTCTAGCTTATCCTCATTACATATAATGATTGCTGATGGCTTTAGAGAGATAGTACTTACAATTTTAAGGAAAATTCCATTTATTCTTATGCTCTCTTGTATTTTCAATAGAAAGGAATGCTGTATTTTGTCAAAAACTTTTTCTGCATTTATTGAGATAATCATATGATTTATTTTAGTATTGTTATTGATATAGTCAATTACATTGATTGTTTTCTTAATATTGAACTAGTCCTATATTCCACCTGTCATAATGTATTATTCTCATGATAAGTTGCTGTAATCTCTTTGCTAATTTTTATTTAAAATTTTTGCATCTATATTCATTAGGGAAATTTGTCTATAATTTTCTTTCTCTGTTTTGACTCTTTCTGGTTTAGGTATCAGCACCATATTTGTATCATAAAAAGAATTTGTTAGGATTCCTTATTCACCTATTTTTTCCAAATAGTTTATAAAATATTGGAATTAATTTGTTCTTTAAATGTTTGGTAGAATTCACTTGTAAATCCATCAGCCCATGGAGATTTTTTTCTTAGGGAGTTCATTGATGACTTTTTCAATTTATTTTTCTGAAATGGGGTTAAGTATTTTTTTCTATTTCTGTTAATCTGGACAATTTATATTTTTGTAAATATTTATCCATTTCACTTTTCATATTTATTGGCATACAGTTGGGCAAAATGCCTCCTAAGTATTGCTTTAATTTCCTTTTCATTTAGTGGTGAATTCACCTTCTTTATTTTTGATACTGGTAAATTTGCAATCTTTCTTTTTTTTTTAAATAAAATTTACTAAAGATTTATCTAAATCTTTTTTTTGTTGTTTTTTCCCCCCATAAAACCAGATCTTAGCTTTATTTGTGACTTCAATAGTTTTCCTACTTTCAGGTTTTTTTTTTTTGTTTTTGCAGGGGGAAGGCAGGGCATTTGGGGTTAAGTGACTTGTCCAAGGTCACATGGCTAGTAAGTATTAAGTGTTTGAGGTCAAATTTGAACTCAGGTCCTCCTGACTCCAGGGCCAGTGTTCTATTCACTGCACCACCTAGCTGCCCCTTATTTTTAATTTTATTAATTTCTCCTTTGTCAGAATTTCTAATTTGGTATTTAATTGGAGATCTTTATTTGTTCTTTTTCTAGTTTTTTTTTAGTTTTGTGTGCAATTCATTGATCTGTTCTTCCTCTATTTTATTCATGTAGGCATTTAGAGATATAAAATTTCCCCTGAGTACTACTTTGACTGCATCCCATAAATTTTGATATGTTGTCTCACTATGGTCATTCTCTTTGATGAAATTATTGATTGTTTCTATGATTTGCTGTTTGACCCACTCATTTTTTAGGATTAGATTATTTAGTTTCCAATTAATTTTTAATCTTTCTTTCCATGGTCCTTTATTACATGCAATTTTTATTGCATCATGATCTAAAATGGATGTTGTTACAACTTTTGTCTTTCTACATTTGTTTTTGAGGTTTTTATGCCCTAATGCATGGTAATTTTTTGTGTAGATACCCTGTACAACTGAGGAAAGGGTATATTCCTTTCTATCCTCATTCAATTTTCTCCAGAGGTCTGTCAGATCTAACTTTTTAAAAATTCTATTCACCTCCTTAACTTTTTTTCTTGCTTATTTTGTGGTTAGGTTTATCTAGTTATGAGAGGAGAGGTTGAGGTCCCTCCCATAGTTTTACTTTATGTTTCTTCCTGTAACTCACTTAACTTCTCCTCTAAGAATTTGCATGCTATACCTCTAAGAATTTGCAGTTGGAGCAGATATATATGCTTAGTATTGATATTATTTTACTGTCTATGGAAACTTTTAGTAAGATATGGTTTCCTTCCTTATCTCTTTTAATTAGATCTATTTTTGCTTTTGCTGTGTCTGAGATCAGGATTTTTACCTCCACTTTTTTTTTACTTCAGCTAAAGCATAATATATTCTACTCCAGCCTTTTTTTTTTTTTACCTTACTTTGTACGTATCTCTCTGCTTCAAATGTATTCTTTATAAACAATGTATTGTAGGATTCTGGTTTTTAATCTACCCAGCTATCTGCTTCCTTTTTATGGGAGAGTTCATCCTAATTCACATTCATAGCTTTGATAAATATTTCCCTCCATCCTGTTTTCTCCCCTTTTTATACTTTTCTCTCTCCTTTCACCCTGTCCCTCCTCAACAGTGTTTTGCTTCTGACCACTGCCTCCCTAAATCTGTCCTCTCTTATATCTGCCCCCTCCTTTTTCTTTTTCCTTTCTCCAACTACTTCCCTATTGGGTAAGTTAATTTTCTTTACCAAAATGAGTGTATATATTATTCCCTCTTTGAGCCAAATCAGATGAGAGTGAGGTTCAAACAATGCTCACCCCCTTACTTCTTTCCCTCTATCATCTTTTGTGCCTCTTCATGTGATGCAGTTTATCCTATATTGCCTCTCCTATCCTCTTCTCCCAGTAAAATCCTTTTTCCCCTTAATTTTTAAAAATAGCATTACATCAAAGTCAATTTATACTCACAGCTTCTGTCTATGCATATCCCTTCTAACTGCCCTAATAAAGATACCATTCTCAAGAGTTACGAGTATCATCTTCCTCTGTAGGGATGCAAACAATTTAGCCTTATTGAATGACATGTTTTTTTTCCTTCCCTGTTTACCTTTTAAGCTTCTCTTGAGTCTTATATTTGAAGACCAAATTTTCTGTTCAGCTCTGGTCTTTTTATCAGGAATGATTGAAAGTCCCCCATTTCATTGAATATCCATCTTTTCCCCTTAAAGATTATGCTTAATTTTGCTGGGTAGTTGATTCTTGGTTACAATTCAAGCTCCTCTGCCTTTGAGAATATCATATTCCAAGTCCTTTGATCTTCTAATGTAGAAGATTCTAAGTCCTGTGTTACTTTGCCTGTGGCTCCTTGATATTTGAATTGTTTCTCTCTGACTACTTGCAGTATTTTCTCTTTGACCTGATAATTCTAGAATTTGGCTACAATATGCCTTGGAGTTTTCGTTTTGGGAGCTGATTGATGGATTCCTTCAATGATTATTTTACCCTCTAGTTCTAGAATAACAGGGAAGTTTTCCTTGATATTTTCTTGAAAAATGCCATCCAGGCTCTTTTAATTTTTTTCATCATGGCTTTCAGGTAGTCCAATAATTCTTTTTATCTCTCCCAGATCTATTTTCCAGGTCAGTTCCTTTTACAATGAAATATTTTACATTTTCTTCTATTTTTTCATTCTTTTGATTTTGACTGATTCTTGATGTCTCAGAGAGTCATTAACTTCCACTTTCCCAATTCTAAATTTTAAAGAATTTTTTTCTTCAGTTAGCTTTTCTACCTCCTTTTCCATTTTGTCATTTTTACTTTTTAAGGAGTTACTTTCTTTAGTGGATTTTTTTTCCATTTAGCTAATTGTATTTTTTTAAGGAATTGTTTTCTTCAGTCAACTTTTGTCCTTCCTTTTCCAAGATGTTGACTTGCATACCTCTCATTTCTTAGCCCAATTTTCCTCTACTTCTCTTATTTGACTTTTAAAGTCCTCTTTGAACTCTTCTAAGAAGACTTTTTGGACTTGAGACCAATTCATATCCCCCTTTGAGTTTTTAGGCATTTTGACATTGTTTTCCTCTTCTGAGTTTGTTTTGATCTTCCCTGTCACCATGTAGCCTTCTATGGTCTGGGATCTTTTTTTTTTCTTGCTCATTTAAGCTTATTTTGTGGCTTTAAATTTGAGCTCTGCTCCTGGGGCACAGGGGGCAATGCCTCAGGCTTCTTGTGCTGGGGGTCAGGGGCCTAGTAACTGGCTTTATGCTCTGTGGCCTCAGGTGCTGGCAGCTTACCCACTGTGCTGGGGTAGCCTGCCCTAGTCATGCCTATTGTGCTGGGGTTCTGGGGCTTGCAATTTGCTCTCTGCACTTGGGCTGGAGTCTTCATAGCTGGCCTGCTGGACCAGGGCCAAAGGGTCTTGGTTTCTGATCTGTGCTGTGGCTAAGAGATTTCCATTGGTTTGACCAAATGCTGCTATGCTGTATTTCCCTTTTATCCAAGGGAGACAGACCTTTCTGGAAGTCCTTCTAAGTTTTCTTCAGCTAGAAAATTGTTTCACTCGGTCTTTCTGTAGGTTCTGTAACTTCAGGATTCATTTAATGACTTGATTTACTGCTCTTCCTGATGGAAATGGGGTAGAGCTCAGGCAACTTCCTGGTTTTTCTCCACTATCTTATAGATTTCTGGCCTTATTTTTTTTCAGTCAAATCTGAGGCAAAGTTCTTAGCTGAGAAAATAAGGCATGGCTATAGAAGGATTAAGAAGAAATGGAAAAGTTTTGAAAAGTTACTGCATTAGTGGGATGGTGGAGATGTTATGGGGGAATAGCTTTCTATCTCCTATAAATTTTCTTCCTTTCTTTCTACCATTCTTTCCTTTATCCTTCCTTCCTTCCTTCCTTCCTTCCTTCCTTCCTTCCTTCCTTTCTTCCTTCCTTCCTTCCTTCCTTCCTTCCTTCCTTCCTTCCTTCCTTCCTTCCTTCCTCCCTCCCT
>NW_027187145.1:0-11561 GCF_028583685.1 Petaurus breviceps papuanus | reverse complement strand
ATTTTCTTCCTTCCTTCCTTCCTTCCTTCCTTCCTTCCTTCCTTCCTTCCTTCCTTCTTTCCTTCCTTCCTTCCTTCCTTTCTTTCTCTCATGAGGGTTAAATGACTTGCCCAAAGTCACACAGCTAGTAAGTGTAGTAAGTGTCTGAGGCTGGATTTGAACTCAAGTCCTTCTGACTTCAGTGTTATCTATCTACTGTGCCACCTAGTTCCCTGCCACCCCCCTCCAATTTTCAAAGGGAAAGAAAGTTCCTGGAAGAACAGGACTATTCAAACCCTCCTCTCCCTTTCTTTTTTTCTGAGTCATCACACTGCTAAGCTTTATTTTGATCCCATCTCCTCCATGAAGTCTTTCCTTACTATCCAAGCTGATTATAAACACTTCCTTCCAAGGCAGCTCTGTGGGTCAGTAGATAGAATACTAAACTTGAAATTAGGAAGACCTAAATTCAAATTCCATTTCACTTTCAAACTAGCTGTTTGACCCTAAGCAAGTTCATTTGAACTCTGAGCCTCAGTTTCCTAAATGTAACATGAAGGTAATGGATTTGATGACCTCTAAGTTTCTTTCTAGCTCTATATCCATAATCCTTGGCATTTATATAGTATTTCTTCTCATGCCATTTAGCATTTCCTGTATTGAGTTGCTAATTACCTCTTTGTGTAATTAATATATTGTGTCCTGAAAGACAGCATGAGTTCCTTGAGGAAAGAGCTATGCTTTTATATATCCTTGTAACCTCCTCATTACCTACCTAGTATATTGCCAAGGACATTAGTAAGGATGATTATTAATGGTCGATTGATTGAAAATAAAGACTCTTTTGAATGAAGAACTTCTTAAGTCCCTAGAACAAGCCTAAGGCTTTCCAATTTCTGCATTTTAGGTTTAGCAAAAAATTGGGGAGTAAAAATATCTTCAATCTAAGCCCTGCTTACTCTGTAACTAACTCCTTGCTGTGTGGCCTTGGGAAAGTAACTTTACCTGTCTGGTCCCTCAAATTTCTCATTTGGAAAATGATAGCATTTGACTAGATTATATCTAAGGTCCTTTCTAGCTCAAAGTTTTATAATTCTATGATTCTCTTGCTTTATAATGACAAAGAAAAATACATAGATTCTCAAAACTTTAGAATTAGTCACCTAAATTATGTGTAAAAATATAAACTTGGTAATATTTATTGAATTGACTATAGGAATAAAATTGTCATCACTAATTCTAGTTCTCAACTGCTCTGTAAGTATTTTACTGATGAAGAAAATGGAGACATGAAGATTGTTAAATGACTTGCCTAAGGTGACCCAGAATTCACTATTTGAACGGATTTCCTGCTTGACTTCAGAAAACTCAGGCTAGGGAGATAACACATTGCAGTGGAAAGAACCCTAAATTTGGAGTTGAGAGGCCTGGATTCAAATCTGTCCTCTTTGCTTTTGAACAAATCACTTGACTAATCTCTTTTGGATACAGTTTCCTCATATAAATTGTGAAAGGATCGGACATGATGACTTGTAAAATCTTTCCCAGCTCTCTATTTCTGACCTTATTATATTTGAATAAGATGTAACCAATTGGTGTGATTACCTGGAAGCTGTTAACCTATTCTTCCAATGAGTGGAGTCAACTTGAACATGGGTGAGTGATCCAAAATTGAAAGATTTTTCATTCTATTTCCTATAGGAGATTTAGACTGTGAGCACACAAAGATATTTTTCTCTTGGCCATGAATTCAACAGTGGCCTTTCATTTTCTGAATTCTTCAAAAATTTTCCCCCAAACCCATTAATCTATATCCCAGCTCTGACCCCAGGGGATGCAACTTCATATAAGACCTAAAAAAAAAAAATCAGCAAATGCTTGATAGGTACACCTGCATGAAATTCCCAAGCATCCACTCTCCTTTTCCTCAAGAACAAAGTATGAGGCCATTTTACTGGCTGTGTGGCAAACCTTGTTGCAGTCTAAGGTCCCCATTTGCACATTGCTGTTCTTTAGGCAACCCACAAAAGGTTTTCCAGGCAGCCATTTTTAATTGGACCAGTCCTCATTCATATGGTTTGAATAACCCTAACAAATTGTTTTGAACTGCATGTCTACCTTCTTGTGTTCCAACTCTTTGGTCCACTTTTTTTTTTCTCTGTTGTCTTTTCCATATGGTTCAAAAAAGCACTATGTGGAATGCCTTTCTCCAGTGTGCCCTTTTGATTCCCAGAATTCCTCAGAGGGCCTTAACTCTGTAACCATTACCTGATCATGGCTCTTTCATCTAGGATTAGGTTTTGTATTTCTATTGATCCTCCTCTATGTGGTTGAATGTAGTAAATGAACCTCCAAACTCCCAACAAATTTGCATGTAATTGCCTGTCTAGTACCGACCCCTGAATGCTGGGGCTAGAAGAATACATTGGCATTAACAGAGCCAAAAATGTTCTCTTTTTTTTTTCCTTTCAGAAGCTCTGATCTTTTGTAACATTGGCATATATGGAAAGATGCAGAAAGCTTTCTCAGATTTGAGAAAATAGGGAAATCTCTGGAAATTACAATTGTGCTGCCTAAATTCAACAGCTATAAATGACTCCCTTTCAAATAGGTCTAGAACTGGCACTAACCTCTTTTTGGCCACTGGGAAGTATTAGCTTAATTTCACATGTCTTGAAAATGGAAATAAAATTCTCTAAAGCTGTCCCTCCTCTCCCCCACCCCTTTTGTTCTAGTTTCTTTAGATAGGGCTTTTACATAATGATTAAAAAAAGAGAAGCTTTAGATTGCCTTTAGAATTATATATCAAGAACATTGGTGGATTTAATGATCCTCTGTATTGGAGAGGTTATTGTCACATTCCTTTTAATTAAAACTCATTGTTAGTTGTCAGCCAGACCTTTTTTCTATTTAATGTGTCTTTAGTTGGACATTCCTGGGTTTCTCTTCTGATCTGTCACAGGTGAACAAGGGATGGAATTTTTAAAGCAAGCATAAAGAGATGCTTTAGCACCTACTGAAGTTTGATTATTATCTTTGACACACAGCTGATAACTGAATTTAAATAATGCTATTCCTAAAAGCATAGATTCACATTCTTTTGCAAGTCAGTCACAGTGTCCTGCTCTTTGATTATGCTGTACACGTAACTGCCCAAAATGTATTAAGGAACATATAATTTTGAAATAAGTGGATTTGAAATGAATTTGTTTGGAGAAAATTAAAGGTTACCCAGAGTTGTGAATCATTTCTCCAGAATAAACTTTTTTGTTTTTTATAGCTATGGGTTCTTATGGAACACCTCACAGAATCTTAGAAGCTAAGAGCTGGAAGGAAGCTTTAGAAATCAATTAGTCTAACCCTTTTGGTGAGGATAAATGCTTATTTAAAAGGGACAGGATGACAGTATCATGGGATTTAGATCTGTACAATGGTCCAGTCTTCCACAATGGTGTTATTGGGACTGGTGCATATGCAGAGAGCCTCTGACACCACTTGCCATATGGTTGAAACTGGAGAGCCCACTTATCCGGCAACCCTGCTGCATCTGGATGTGAACTTGGTGGGACAAAGGTTATGTAGAAAATGAGCTAAGCCTAAACCCACTTGCCCCAGAGTCTAAAGTGGGAAAAGGAATTTATGCCTCCAACCTACTGGGGGTGGGAGGATGGGGGAGATGTTCATACTTTTGTTGTTGACCTATTATTTGAAGTAAATATCTCTTAGTAAAAGCTAATTGATGTTAAATGGTTATAAAGAATGTGTGTGTGTGTAGGTGTGATACTCACTGGTGGGTACAGTAAGGGGACATAGTCAATAGGGGTCCAGGTAAATGGTATTGGATAAGATGTGCTTTCATACCCCTCAGGTACCCCAGAATTCTGAGGGGCAAATATAGTCATCCTTATTATGGAAGAGTGAAGCTATAGGTAACCTGATCACATTTATTTTTCCTATTAAGTTTTGCATAATAATGAAGTCAGCAAGCTGAAGAGATACTCTGGAATCATTTAGAGAAATTATTTGTATACAAGTACAGTTTGTGTGTGAATTTAGAAATTATTATTTTTAGCATTTATTTTTTAATTTTATTTTTAAAATTACATATAAACAAAGAATTTTAACATCTACTTAAAATCGAGTTTCACAGTCTTCTTTCCTCTCTCCCCTTCTTCTTTTTTGACAATTTAAACAATCTGATATAGATTATACATGTACAGTTGTGTAAAACATTTCCACATTAGCCATGTTGCAAAAGAAAATATAGATCAAACAACAACAAGATAATAAAGAAAGTTTTTAAAAAGTATGCTTCACTTTGAATTCAGACTCCATCAGTTCTTTCTCAGAATCTGATAACATTTTTCATCATAAGACTTTCAGGATAGTTTTGGTTCTTCGTATTGCTGAAAATAGCTAAGTCACTCAGAGTTGATCATCATACAATATTGGTGTTTCTGTGTACAATATTATCCTCATTTTGCTTATTTCACTTTGTATCAGTTCATGTAAGTCTTATCAGGTTTTTTTTAAAGCATCCTGCTTGTCTGAAATTATTTTTCTAAATGTCACCAATGGTTACAGTAATGAAATTTAGGAACAGATGTAATTGGCAATGAGCCTTTCAACTGTTATTGCTTAGTTGTTTTCAGTCATGCCTGATTCTTCATGATGACATCTGGGGTTTTCTAAGCATAGATATTGGAATGATTTGCCATTTCTTTCTCCATCTCATTTAACAGATGAGGAAACTGAGGCAAACATGGTTAAGTGACTTGCCCAGGGTCACACAGCTAGTAAATGTCTGAGACTAGATTTAGACTCAGGAAGATGAGTTTTCCTGCCTCCAGGCTCAGCACACTATCCACTATGCCACTTAGCTGCCCTGAGCCTTTCAAAGGATAGCTTAATTTTGGATACTCTTTTAGGAAGGAGGTATAACATAGCTAGTAAGCGTCTGAGGCTGGATTTGAAATCAGGTTTTCCTGACTCCAGGTCTGGCACTGTATTTACTGTGCCACCTAGCTGCCCTACCTAGCTGATAGTGCAACCCTTTGTGTTTTGCATGAGTTGGTGGTGAAAGAGTGCTTATCTCATGAAAATTGCTTTATTTTCTCCTCTTTTAATTATTTTTATTTTACTGAATTTGATGAATTTATTGCTATTTTGTTGTGTTGTTAGAGAGAGCTAGGTTAAATTGGACACTTCAACATCACCATCTTTTGGATATCCTACATCATGAAAAGAATTATTTAAAAAGCACATATGATATACCTCCCTCCTATGGAATCAAAGTCAAATAGACTTCTGTTACAAGAGCAACTCAGTTATTAAATGAAGCTTACATAGGAAAACATAAGATAGTTAGGACTTCTTGCTTATTTGAACTTGAACTAATATCCCAGACAAGGTGTCACATTAAGTTGGGTGTGCAGAAATTTAATTTATTTCAAATGGGGATATCAATTGCATCTGTTACCAATCAGTATCACAGTCTGTTAAAAGGTTTCAGAATGTTTCAGCTTCCTAATGATCTATTGATCAGACAGATAATGGCCATTGGATATGGGAGAAGGAATAAAAAATATGCTTCATGTTCAATACAATCCTGTTCAGTTTTAAAAAATGCAAAATTGGCCTACTCCAAGGCAATCAATTAATATCATTTCAACCCTGCACTGAAGAATGTTTCATGATCAGATTTGTTATAACATTAGATGAGTTATGAGGAAATCTCATAAGATATGTGCTAATTTTATTTTCCTCTCATTTAATTACAAGGGAAGCCCAAGATTTTGTTTAGTTAACTGAGAAATCACAGCATTCAATGTGCAATTGTAATGCTAATTTCTTTATATAAAAAGTGCCTGTTTGTGGCATGGTATGATTGATATTTTGGCAGAACTATGAAGAACTCCAGGAAGAGTGTTTATTATTTAACTGCTGCATCAGCAGAGAAGGTACAAAGGAAGAAAATGTGACTTGTGAGGACTGTTGAAATAGTGATGGCTCTTGAAATCTGTAAGGTTTTCATTCCCAAATTGGAATAAATATATACTCATGTTCCAGCTTTGTATATTTATAAATATAAGTAAATATGAAAGCATTATATGTGTATGTATATAAAATGTGTGCAAACATACATATATATGTAGAGAGAGTGAGAGCGAGAGCGAGAGCGAGAGGGGGGGGGTGAGGAGAGAGGTAAGCAGTGAATTAGTAGAAAGCTGTTCTTAGAGCCTAGTGTATATGCATATGTATGTATGTGTGTGTGTATACAGATACATATATTTAAAAAAGGTTCCTATAGATGTATATATCCTTATAGACATGCACCAATCACTAGAGACCAATTCTAAGGCACTCCATAAGCCAATGTAGTACAAAGTGTTCCAGACTGCCTCTGTGTTGGTGATGGCTTCAAGGACTATCATCAGTGTCCTTTGTACTCAGAGAGGACCAAAATGAAATCACAATGTCAAGACACTGTGGTTGATCAGACCAATACAAATTCGGAAAGCTCTACCTCAGGTTGGGCACAAATAGTCCATATGAACGTTTGTAATGGAGTTGTCTCTAAATATGCACATCCCCATTGCTTTTGAGCTACTGCAGTTCTGCTTTGCTAATAAAGAACAGTGCCTTCTTTGATGCAGGCACACCACGTTGGACAGTCCTGTGTCTCCCATGTCTTAAAATCAATTCTGAAGTTCTTCAGAGAGACCTTGAAAGGGTCCTTGTATCACTTCATCTTTCCTCTGTGTGAGCACCTGCCTAGTATGACTTTTTTTTTTTAAGCAAGCAGGGTTAAGTAACTTGCTCAAGGTTACACAGCCAGTTATTTCTGGGTGTGGTGCTGAGTATCTGAGCCCAGATTTGATCCAGGTCATCCCGACACTGGAGCCAGTGCTCTTACTCACTGTGCTACCTGGCCGCCCCTTGTATGACTTCTTTTTAAAGCAATCTTTTAGATAAATGTACACTTGGCCTTTGAAAAACATGGTCAGCCTATCAGAGTTGCACATTCTGCAGCAGAATTAGAATGCTTAGTGGTTTAGCTCGAGAAAGAACCTCAATGTAGACATACTTTATCTTACCAGCTGATCTTCAGTATCTTCCTAAAACATTTCAAATGAAAGAGATTCAGTTTCTTGTCATGGTGCTGGTAGACTGTTCAGGTTTCATAGGCATACAACAATGAGGTCAGCACAACAGATCTGTGGACCTTCAGTTCTGTTGGCAGCCTAATACCTGTTCTCTACTACACTTTCCTTCAGAGGCTCCCAAACACTAAGCTCTGATAATGCATGCATCAACCTCATGATCTATGTGCATATTTCTGGAAAGTCTATGGCCAAGGTAAGTGAACTTATCCACAGCATTAAAAATTTCTCCATTTGGGGCTGATAGATGGCTCAGTGAATGGAGCACCGGCCCTGGAGTCAGGAGGACCTGAGTTCAAATCTGACCTCAGACACTTAACACAAAAACTAGCTGTGTGACCTTGGGCAAGTCACTTAACCCCAATTGCCACACACCCCCCAAAAGCAAAAATAAAAAATTTCTCCATTTGCTGGGACTGTTCCATATATGGTTGGTGCAGTTCTGGCTAGTGGAGAACCTCTGTTTTCTTGGTGTTGTCAGGCCAAAATTAGCACAAGCAGCAGAGAATCCATCTATATTCTGTTGCATCTCTGCAGCAAAGATGTTTGGCCTATAAGGTATGGTGAAAATGCTTTGGATTGCTATTGTCAGCCTCAAACTGAATCTTATCTACCTTCTTA
This sequence comes from Petaurus breviceps papuanus, assembly GCF_028583685.1. Classification (NCBI taxonomy): domain Eukaryota; kingdom Metazoa; phylum Chordata; class Mammalia; order Diprotodontia; family Petauridae; genus Petaurus; species Petaurus breviceps. The sequence goes on along the minus strand of NW_027187145.1, from coordinate 3,798 downwards.
CTGAGTCAAGAATTCTGCATTTCTCTAAGCTTTGTTTGCACTTTACTTTTGATGGGAATAGACTATTTATAAGGATCATTGTGGATTAAGGTTACTGAGAGAAGACTAGAGGAAGAAACTAGATTGGAAGTGAACCTTGAAGGCAAAATAAAATTTGGAATGAAGAAGAGGTGAAGAAAAATATTCCAGAGGTGTTGATTATATTGTACATGCATGGAGGCAGAAATGAGTGAGGAATTTGTGGGAAAGAGTAAGAAGACCATACAAAGTAGAGAATATAGTTTGTAACACAATAGGGGAATATGACTTAACAGTTAATATGAAGAGTTATTGAGTGCTAGACTGAAGAATTTGATGTGAAAGATAGGAAGCCAATATTGACTCTTGAGTAAGTTCTGCGACATAATAAAAAAAAAGCTTATTTGAGAAGTAAGGTGATTCATAAAATGATATTTGGGGCAAGGGAAGAGAATAGAAGTAAGGAAAACCCATTAATCTAGTAACTTTAAGCCTAAGGTATTGACAGCCTGACATAGGGTGATGGTTCTAGAAATAAAAAAGGCCAAATTTGAGAGCTACTGAGGAAGAAGAATTGCCATGTTTTTGCTGAATAACTGGATCTTGAAGCTGGGCTATAAGTCAACAAGTATTAATTGCACACTATCTACCAAGCACTGTATTAAATTCTGAGGTCACAAAGAAGGGAAAAACATAATCCTTCCCCTCAAGTACCATATTTTCTAATGTAGGAAACACTGTAAATAACTAAGTACATACAAGAAATATAAAGAATAAAGGGAAGGTAACCTGAAAGAGGAATGTATTAGCAGCTGAGGAGGAAGATTTAGATAAATTCATGAATGACAAATACATAATGCATTATTAGAATAAATTAGAATGTTAAGGAGAGTGTATTCCTAAATTTAGATGTTAATATCAGAGAAGAAAACTTTTTGCTCTCAGAAAACATCCCCAGGGTACCCTCATCAAAAAGTGAATTTTTGGGCTTGCTGAATGACAAGACTGTAACAATATACTATTTTAAAATGTTTAATATTCTTATGCCTTTGTGACTGTGGAGAATTCATTTCACTTTTCAGTGACCTGGCAAATTCTCTCAGACTATAAGTTGCAGTTCATGGACCAATCTACACTGGTAGAAGGAGCTTCCTTACTAGCATTACTTTGCCAATGAAATCAAAGGTCTCATTCAAAATGTAAAATGCTCGAACTATCAAAAATATTAAGAGAAAACCATAGTATTTAAAGAAATAATTAATTTGGAAGAAATAACTTATGTGTAGAGGGGAATTATGGTGTAATGGATAGATCACTGTTCCTAGTATCAAAAGATAGATATAAATTCCATTATGGTAGCAAAGAAAGGGGAAATAACCACTAGATTTAAATAGCAGTAGCTCAGAGAGTTTTCATCTTATTAAAGACATTTTCCTGGGAAATGAATGGTAAGATATGGTAGAAAGGGGTGGCTAGGTGGTGCAGTGAATAGAGCACCAGCCCTGGAGTCAGGAGGACCTGAGTTCAAATCTGGCCTCAAACACTTAATGGAAAAACTAGTCTTGTGACCTTGGGCAAGTCACTTAACCCCAATTGCCCTCCAAAAAGCAAAAAAAAATATATACAGTAGAAAGAACATATGATTTGGACTCAGAGGATATGAGTTCAAATTCTGGCTCTACTACTTACCACTTGTGCGAATCTAGGCAAGTGACATCAATACTGTGGACCTTAGTTTCCTTAGCTATAAAAAATGAAATAATTGGACTAAATGTCCATGTTTAATCTCTAAAGCTATGGTCCTGTGATAATATGATTTATATGAAGGTTAACCTCTCTCTGACCTTCAGTTTCCTCAGATATGAAATGAAAATAGGGGAAGACTATCTTGTATTATTGTGAGGAGTAAATGAATATGTGTGTGTGTGTGTGTATGTGTGTAATTAGGGCACTTTGTAAACCTTAAACCTTAACATGTTCTCTAGATGTCGTCTATTATTAATAATGTAAGCTTTTGTCAATAACAATGAAAAATGAAGTTTTAACTTTTTTATGGTGTACAGGTTACCCTGGGCTTTTGATGGCTACATCAGGGGAGGACAACTCAAACTATACAAAACTCCATTGCAGGAGTAGCTGTGGACTATGTATATCTGAAGACCTCAATTTGCAACTAATTTACAAGGTCACCCCCCCACAATCATATTTTTTCATTTTTAAAAATACATTTTTTATATTACCAAGAATATATATTTCCCTTCTTGCCTCCCTCCACACACTGAGAAAGAAAGGAAGGGAAGGAGAAGGAAGGAAGAGAAAGAAAAGAAAAATGAAGGAAAAGCAGAGCAAAGAAAGAAAGAAGAAAGATAAAAAGGGGCGGGGGAAGGAAAGAACATAGAGGATGTGGGAGAGAGAGGGAAGAAGATAAAAAAGAAAGAGAGAGAGAGAAGGTAAGAAATAAACCTTTTATCACATAAGCACAGTTAAGCAAAACAAATTCCCACTTTGTCTGTGTATTCTGTATATCAGTCCCTCATCTCTATGTTGTGAGTTTGGTAGTATTTTTCTCTTTTCTTAAAGCCAATGAGTACACAACCTAAGTGGACAGAGAGGGCCATGAACTCAGAAGCAGGGAAGGGGGAGGAACTAAGAGCAAACCAGTCTGGAGAAGTTCATCAGGATATTAGTGATTATATGACTGAATTGTTATCATTATCATTGTAATGGGGTCATGATTAACAGAAGCTTAATTTTCAGAGCTTGGTTAATGAACTTCCCTGCCCATGTAGAAGAGGCTGAGGAGCTTGCTTCTGGAAGGGCATGATTATGTATAATGGAAGGACTCTCCTTCCTAATTCAGAGTACACACAGGAAGTGTTCTGTTGGTTTAGATTCTCTGGGCACATAAAGAAGAACCTTTTGATTGAATGCTTACCAAGAACTGAGCCTTTTGAATGCATAAGCTGAATGATCACTTGTCAGGTATGTTACAGTGGGGATTCCTTTGTATATGGGTTGTTTTAGATGGCAGCTAAGTATGCTTCCAACTCTAAAATTCTGGGATTCTCTATGAACTGATGGAGAGTTGAATTAGCAGAGACATGGGAACAATATACATAATGACTACAATAATGTAAACAGAAACAACATTAAAAGACAGATGGAATTGTAATGACTGGTCTTGGTCCAAGAGAAAGAATGTTAAAATATAAGTCCCTGTTCTTCTTGGAGAGATGAAGGATTCTGGATGCAGAAAGTTGTATATGGTCTGTTTCAATTTGCTTTTCTTAATGGTTTTGCTTTGTTAAAATGGAGGATTCATGAACAGAGGATAGGGGTATAGTATTTTGGGAAATGTTGACACTATAAAACTAAAAGGATATCATAGAGTTAAAAAATAGAATAAATAAATGGAACCAATATAATAAATTAATGGAATAAGTATTCTTTAAAAAAATAACTGGATGTTTCTACCATCCTTTCCAGCTTTAAATCTAATTACTCTGTTGTTAAAGCTGAAAACAGAATGGTGATAGCATTTCAATCACAGGTGTAATAGTAGATCTCATCACTTTAAAGGTCACTCTAGAGCTAGACTGTAGGATACTTGAGAGCAGGGATTATTTAATTTTTGTCTTTCTATCCCCAGTACCTAGCCCAGTACTTGGATCATAGCAGATAATTAAGAAATGCTTATTGACTGATTTTTTTATTTCATTTATTTATTTAAGCAATTGGGGTTAAGTAACTTGCTCAAGGTTACATGGCCAGTTATTTCTG
>NW_027187144.1:0-21202 GCF_028583685.1 Petaurus breviceps papuanus | reverse complement strand
GAAATAAAAATAAAGTTTAAAAATATACTATCAGAAGGAAATAACCAATTCCAACAAAGTGAAATCATGATATAAAACAGAATTTTCAAACCTGGGGTCAAATGAAAACTTTCCTATAGACATATGAAACCAGGAGCAAATACACACGCACATGTATGACGGTGTGGGTACATGTGTGTGGTTGTGTATCTATGTGTACACATACACACAAAATATATATGATATATATTCTATAGCTGCTTAATAGATAATAAATAAATAGATTGGTGGGAAGAATTCTCAATGTTTCTGTGAAAATCTATTTTTTGTCCACAGTGGTACCTTGTTCAGCACTAACATTTTAATCCTTGATTTACTATATGAAAAAGTCAAAATAACATTCAGGAAAATAAAGTCAGGAAGAAGTATTACACCAGATGGAGCAGAAATTCAGGAAATCTATGAAGGAGGTAACAGAATCTTGAAAACACTGAGGATTTCACAGGCAAAGGAAAGACTGTGAATGGGGGAGGGGAATCATGGATGATACTAATAGCCAAGAAAGATAATCACAAGATCAAGAGATACCATTTTAGGGGCGGCCAGGTGGCTCAGCGAGTGAGAGCGCCGGCTCCAGTGTCGGGAGGACCTGGGGATCGAATCCGGGCTCAGACACTTAGCACCCACCCAGAAACACCTGGCCATGTAACCTTGAGCAAGTTACTTAACCCCGATTGCTTTAAAAAAAAAAGATATCATTTTATGTACCCACTTTTTAATATTTATAAAATCTTACTGAGAATAACAACATAATATAAAGTTCATTAATAAAAATATAGGCTATTGTATCTGTGTGTGTCTTTCACAAATGATTCCCTATATACAATTAGTGCAAAATATAACTTTCTCTGGTATTTTGCAGATCTATTAAATATATTCAAATTATATTAAATTTAAAAGAAAAGGAGAAAAAACATACCCCACATGGGAATTTGCATATCATAGTGACTAGAATGCAAGGAACATGGTAATTAAGACACTCAGAAGTTTACAGGAGACAAAGTCTAAGAAAGGAACTAGTAGTAAAATTGATGGCTTCAAATATCTCCATTAAAATGCAAAAAAACAATATTTGAAAAAAAGTCAGCTGAAGCAAAGTCTTGAAGCACCAGGTTAATTTTAATGTTAGAGTTATCTCTAAAGCTTGTTGGAATGAGAAGAACAAGGATCATACAACACTGAAGAGGTTTACTTTATTCAAAAGAAACATGACAGGTGCAGAGCGGTGAGGTATCGTAGTACGGTATATTACAAAGATATACTCATATGAGCAATTCAAAGAACCTTAAAGGGATGAAATAGGCATGTCTGTATTTTGTGTATATGACAGTTCATTGGTTGTTGTCCTTCATACTCATGGAGGACCAAATGACATTTCTGTGTTGATATCGATGTAGAGTGTTACTTGCTAAACAGAACAATATGGCTCCAGAAGACCATGTCAAGGTTGGCCACAAAGAGTCCATTTGAACATTTGGAACAGAGATGTCTCTATATGTAAGCATCTCACATTTATTTTGAACTACTAATATTCTGCTTAGCTCATGAAGCCTACCTATGATGCAAGCACACCATGCTGAGTGGAACTCTATGCCAGTGTCTTACATGTCTCACAATTGATTTAAAATTTCTTGAGAAAGACATTGAGTGGGTCCTTCTACTGCTTCTTCTAATTCCCATGTGAGCATTTGCTTTATGTGAGTTTTCCATAAAATAGTCTTTAGGTAAACATACATTCAGCATGCAGACTATGTGACCAGACACCACAACATCGGAGTTGTATTCTCTATAGTAATTTGAGTACTTGGTAATCCACCTAGAGAAATGACCTCAGTGTCTGGTATCTTATGTTGAAGGGTAATCTTCAAAATCATGCAAAGACAATTCCAATGGAAGTGATTCACTTTCTTGGCATGGGATTAGCATACAGCCCAGATTTCACCAGAACACAACAGTGAAATCAGCGTAATGGTTCTGCGGACCTCCAGTTTGCTAGGCAGCCTGATATCTTTTGTTTCTCACACATTTCTTTGGAGCCACCGAAACATGGAGCTTGCTCTGGAAATTCATGTGCCAATGTCACCAACTCTATTTTGCTTGATTTTCTTCCTCCTTTTTCAAAGATAACCCAAATAACATCATTATGTTGGTGTCAAGGTACAATTGTGACCAAATAGACCAATATGATCTTGGAAGACTTTACCACCATTTAAACACAAATAGTGCACATGAACATTTGGAGTGGAAACGTTTCTAAATTTCCACATCTCATGTTTTCTTTTTTCTTCTGAGTTACTGCAATTCTGCTTTACTCATAGAGCACAGCATCTTCTTGATACAGGATTATCATGCTGAGAAGTCCTTTTACAATGTCTCCCATTTCACAACATTGATTACAAAGTTCTTCAGAGAGATCTTGTGAGTGTTCTTGTATTTCTTGTTCTGACCTCCATGGGAGCATTTGCCTTGAGTGAATTCTCCATAAAATAGCCATTTAGAAAAATATTTTTTTGGTTCTTGAATAATGTAGTCAGTCCATAAGGGTTGTGCTATGTGCAGGAGAGTTTGAATTCTAGGCAGTGTGTCTTAAGAAAAGACCTCAGTGTCTGGTATTTTATCTTGTTAGGTGATTTTCAGAATCTTCTTGTTCAAAAGAAGGTGATTCAGTTTCCTGGCAAGACACATGTCCAGATTTCATAGACAAACATCGGTGAAGTTTCATAGGCAGTCTAATAACTCTCTTCTCCCTCACTTTCTTTCAGAGCCTCCCAAAAACTGAACTACTTCTCATAATGTGTGTGTCAATCTCAGCACAATTATCACAACAGCAGATAACTGATCCATACTTTGTTGTATCTAAGTCTCAGAAGCTCCATTGAGTACACAAGCATCTGAAGACAAAAAATCATGCACCGACTCTCCCTCCACTTCAGTCTTGGCTTGTAGACATTTAAAATTAAATAATTAGCCATCAGTGAGGTGGGTATTGTTGATGTAATTATCATCCTCAATGAAGATGTCTGGCAACATTACTGAAAACATCATGTTAATTATGTGAGCAAGCACATAGCACAGCTTCACTTCTTTGGTGACCAGTAAAGTGCAAGAGTAGCATCATTAGGCAGAACCTGGGCAAATATGCTATATTGAAAGTGATGTAAAATACTGATTAAATTCTCTGTGCAACCAAATTTGACATAATTTTCTAAAAAATCTTCATAACTGACAGTATCCAAGGCCTTGGTCAGATCAAAGAACACTGTCTATAAACCTGTGTTCTGCTCCTGTAATTTCTCCAAAAGTTGTCAGACAACAAACCTTCAACCATCCCTTTTCCCTTTCTGAATCTACGCTGAGACTCCAAGGGCAGGCTTAGTGAAGGAGGATTCTGGCAAGAATCTTGCCAGTAATGACAATGTGATTGTCACGGGAATTTTTTTTTCTTTGTTCTTCATAGAGATGGCAAATGGAGGTATCCTTGAGCTCCTTGGGGATAACTTCTTCTTGTCATATAACTGGGAAAATTTCAATCAGCATTTGTATGAGAAGTGGACTCTCTGCCCTGTAAATGCTCCTGGGATTGAGTTTATCACCTGGAGTTTTGCCACACAGTATAAGCCTAATGGTATTAAAAGCCACTTTGTCATTTGGAAGTTTGACTAGAAAGGGATTGGCTTGAGACTGAGGTATGTGGACAATGACTTTATCACTGACTGATAACAATGTATTGAGAACGCTATAAAAGTGTTTAGTTTATCAATCTAGGATCATGTCCTTATCACTGATCAGCATGACTTAATCATTTCTGAGGAGCTGAGATGAACCCTAAGTCGTTGGCCCATAAGCAGAATTCAAGGCATCCTAAAAGCACTTTGGATTGTTACTATCAGTGTAAAAATGAATTTCTCCAGTGTTCTTAATGAGCTAAGGATCCTGAAACAATAGGAGCTTCATTTGCACTTCATCTTTGAAGGAATTAAACACTGTCTTATTAGAGATGGATGGACTATCCTGCTGGTAAAGTTTTTCTTTTAGAAACTTCTGAATTTCCCCCATTATTGTCATCAAACCAGTCTTGATGCTTGTGAGTGTTCTGATCCAGATTAGCCAATGCAGTACTGTACAGCAAATCTCTGAAAGCTGGCCACTTTGTTCTATTCCACTCTTGTCAACCGTGTATTGAAAGAACTTTCTCTCTGTGTTAGCAGTAAATTGCCCCCACTCATAGAAGATAGAGAGGGAGAGAGAGGGGGAGAGAGAGAGAGAGAGAGAGAGAGAGAGAGAGAGAGAGAGAGAGAGAGAGTTCCAAGCATGACAACATCCAGTAGAAATGCCCAGAATCAGAAAATGGAGAGTGTTGTGTGAGGATTCCCAAAGAGGCTGCGATAGCTGTATCACAGAGTATATGTAAGGGAGGAAGCATCAAAAGATTAGAGATGAGAAGAATGGGGTACAGGTGATGAAGAACTTCAAAAGAATATTTCATGCTTCATTATGGAGGATATAGGAAGCCCCTGTAGTGTATTAAATAGTGAGTATCACATGGTCAAACTGGTGTTTTAACATCAATTTGACAGTGGTATGGAAAATAGATGGGAGTGAGGAAAGACTTGGGTCAATCAGAAGTCTATTGGAATAGCCCAAGCAAATGTAATGAGGGTATAGTGGCACTTTCAGAGGAAAGAAGGGGAGACAATTGGGAGAAGCTACAAAAGTAGAACTAATAAGCCTTGCAAATTTATTGAATATGGGTGGTAAGAATGAGGAATTAAGAAGCCATCCAGGCTGCAAATATGAATGACTGGGATGACGGTGATGTTCTTGATATTAATGGGAAACTTAGGAAGTGTGGAAGATTCTCCTGGGGAGAATGGTAATGAATTTCATTTTAAACATGTTGAGTTTAAGATCTCTTTTGTGAAACACAGTTTGAGAAACCCAATAGTTAGTTGAGGATGTGAGATTGAATGTCATAAGAGGTCACGACGTGATTAATTGGCATGAAAATCATAAACAAATAAATGATAATTGAATCCATGGAAGTTGATAAGGTGACTGAGCAAAATAGTATGATCTTATCAAAAATCAATAAAAATAAATTACATTTACTCTACATTTACCTCAGTTATGAGCAGCATTTATTCATCTACAAAATAAGGGGATTAAATTCAATTAAATTATCTCAAAATCCATTTCCATCTCTCATCTTTTGATCTGACATTATTTCCTGGGAGAAGAAAAGAGACTGTTAAGGAGACCTATGGGTAAAATGACATGTAATAATAAAAAAATCAACATTTATATAACACTTTTAAGGCTTTTGAAAGCATTAGATAGCTATGACAATTATCTCATAAGTGTCATAAGAATCAAATGAAATATGTACGTATGTATATATAGGCATATACATACATGCAAATCTACATATATACATACATGCAAATCTACATATATACATACATGCAAATCTACGTATATACATATATGCAAATCTACGTATATACATATATACAAATCTACGTATATGCAAATATACATATATACAAATCTACGTATATACAAATCTACGTATATACATATATACAAATCTACATATACACATGTGTATGAATGTGTATACATATATGTATATATTATTTCAATTGATCCTTATGATACCTATGACATAATTGCCATAGCTATCATCATCCTAATGTTACAGATGAGAAAATGAAGACTTGGGGAGACACAGGAGTGTATCAGGGACGAATTATGCCTTTGTTAATTATGGGAAGATTATACTTTACTGAATATGGAGACCAGCTGTTATTAGAGGAGAGAGTAATTTGACTTCATTTTTTTCTTTGTATTCATTTAAGAAATTTAAGTTCTCTAAAGACATCACATGTTCTAGTCAGATGTTCTGAGCTGGGCTTGGTTCAGACCGGTCTCCTAGTAACTTATGTCAGAAACATAGATTAATGAAGCAACTGCCGTATCCCCAGGACTCTATGAAATGCTCAGGACATAAAGAAAAGAAAAGGAGATTTCCTACCCTCAAAGAGTTCAAAACCAGAAAGAGGAGCTAGAATGCAAAAATAAAATAATGTATAAACAAAGGATAAATTTAAGCAAGCACCAGATAAGAGATACTAGCATTAAATGAGATTTAGACTTCCTGTAGAAGGTGGGGTTTCAGTTGGGACTTGAAAGCAGCCAGGGAAGCCAAGAGGTAGAGGCAGCGATGGACAACATGTCATGTATTAGGGACAGCTTGTGGAAATGCCTTCAGTTGGGAGATAGAGTGACATGAAACATGATGAGACATTTCTAAGTCATTAAATAGCTAACAAAATGTCTTTACTTAACCATAGCAAGGAAAAGAGGTTTGTTATGGACAATTATCAAAGAAATTCCTAATATTATTTCAGAGAAAACTTCCTTTGCCTGAGTTGCCCATGGTGGTCTTCCAGCTAAGTGTAGGAGTCTACCTAGAGCTCCCCTGGTGGCTGCATTCCACTCAGGCATTCTGGAAGTGATTTCACTAGATTGATCCTTTATTCCCCTGAGCTAATAAAGCCTTGAATATTTTTCTATACTTTTAAAGGATACATTAGAGTAATTTTTTGGAGACAGGGTTACAATATTTCTTCCATCAAACCAGAGTTATATAGAGAAAACAAAACAAAACAAAATACAACTTTTCTCTATGTTACTTCACATCCTTGAGAGTGAGGGTATAGCAAGGGTCTAATAGCAACAGTCGACAATAACCAACATTTAAAACACAAAGACCTGGGCACATGCTGTTTTCATCAAGCTAATTGAAAATGTCTATTACAGAGTCAAATAAATGAAACATTCACCATAGAAAAGCGTCTTTTAAACTTTTTATATCCTTGACACTATTTGCAACGTGAAGAAGCCTATGAACATATTTTCCCAGCATAATGTTTTTAATGCATAAAGCAAAATATATATGATTACAAAGAAAAAAATACTGAAATTCAACTGTCATCCATCTATCTTTCATTTCTTTATCTTTGCTCTCATCCATCTCTAATGTTAATGTTTTTTTAGATCTTCATCTCCCATTAATATGGAGCACAGTAAGGTGAGCTTCTTTAAGGGAGGCTTACTTGTAGGAAGGCTTCCAAGCATTTTGCTATTTTCAGATTAGGCACTTAGTCATGAGGGTTGTGATGCCTTCTGGCTCTGAGAAGTATATATATACCTTGAGTTGTTATTTTGCTTTAGGGACTCACTTATGAGAAGGATCTTGTGATTCCCTGGTTGGGATTCCGAGTGGTCATATGCTCAGATCCCTCTGCCTGCTCAGATATAAAGGCTCTCTTGATTAAGGGATTTATGTCAAGTATATAGTTGATTCAGGCAGTAAGAGCTCTGTGTGTTGGTCTTTATCTACTTCTATTTTCTCTGATGTATTTTTCTGAAGTTCAGTATGCTGACTTTTCCTCTTAACTAGTAAATATAATTTTTAAAAAAAATTTTTGAGCCACTAAACACCTATCTTTCCTAGTAAAGCAGATCTAAGAATCTGTGCTAGCAGACACCCTGCGTTTGCCAGTGTGGTTGTCGATACACCATCTTTTCACTTCACTATATAATATCTTTATCATCTATCTTTCATCTCCTTATCTATCATCCATCTTTCCATTCCTTTTACCATCATCCTTTGTCTCTCTCTATCAAACATATTTTTATTCATTTACCATCTGTTATTTCTCTGTTTTCCATCATCTATCATTTCTCCGTGATCTTTCTATTGCTTTGTCACCTCTCTAACTATTTAATATTTATTTATCTATGAATTGGGGTTAAGAAGTTCCTATATAGAAGGTGAAATTCTTCAATGCTTTTTTTTTTTTCTCCAGACTTCATTTTCCTAATTACTTTGGGCTCTAGGACACTACAAAATTTCCTCAATGAAATCCACAACAATGTAAAAGATATCATTTGCACTTATCTCATCCACTTTCCAGCATCACAGTCTCACATTTCCAATGGCTGGCTTCAGACATCTTCTTAGATGACCCAGTACCTACTTAACCACAGCATAATGAAAACCGAAGCATCATAGATGTAGAGCTTTAGAAAACTTTAGGGTTTATCTCGTAGTTGACACCTCATTGTTCTGCTTAGCAAGTCAAAGGCCAGAGAAATTTTGTGATTTGCCAAAGCTCAAATGGGCATGAAATGTCAGAGTAAAGATTTGATCCACGGTCCTCTGATTCTAAAACCAACATTTTTTTTTCTCTTTCCTACACTTCCTTATCTGCTCAGTCAAATCTGAGTCTTCATAACTTCCTTAACAATACTACCATCCACAGTTACCCAGGCTAAAATCTTCAAATTTATTCCAACTCTTTCTTCTCCCTCTGCCTCACAGCCAAGTCAACATCCAGTGCATGCTCCTCATCACTCATAGGCTTCCCTGCCGCTCCACCTATATCTATTAACGGTATTATTCAGGCACTCGTGATTTCTTGTTTTCCCGACGGTTAACAGCCTCCTAACTGATCTCCCTATCTCTCTTCTCTCCCCTTGCCAATCCATTCCCCATACAGTCTCCAAAACTTAATTTTCCTGAAGGGTATTTATTATAGAAACAAATAAAATTTGCATAACCTGGTATTAAAGGTTTTGGATAATCTTATTTATACCCACATTTATTTGAATTACTGCACTATAAATATTTGAAATCCCAAAGGAAAAAAAAAACGCAAAAATGTTTAGTTCCTCTCTTATCATGCCCTACACCCTCTCACTTTAGTGCCACAATGTAATGTCTTATGTCCATATATCTGCCTGTTAAAATTCTTCTGTTCCTTCAGGACCAAACTCAGGTTCATTCCTGTAATCTTTTCTGACCAAAATGATCTTTAAGCAGGTGGCATACTGTAGTGAAAAGAACACAATTTTCGGTCAAAAAGAAAATTTGAGAATAATTTCTTAATACACTATCCATGTACCTTTGAAAAAGTTCCTTTGTACCTCAAGGCCATGGATTGTAAACAGTCAGATAAGAGATTTTAACTGTGTGCTTTCTAATACCCATTCCAACTCTGAAATTATATTATGCTGAGATAAAATAACAGCTACTGAGAAGAAACTAATTTAACAAAGTACTTAATTTTGAGTCAGTAAGACATGAATTGGAACCTGGTAACAGATACTTATAAGTGTATAAGATTTATAAGACACAAGATTATACTGGGTTAGTCTCTTAACCTCTGTTTACCTCAATTTCCTCAACTGTAAAATAACCCAGTGGTAAGAGTGCTTGGCCTGGAGTCAAGGACACCTATGTTAAAATTGACCTCAGATCTAGCTGGGTGAAAAGGGTAAGTCACTTAGAATCTGATTTCCTTAATCCACTAGAAAAGGAAATAGAAAATCAATCCAGTATTTTTTCCAAGAAAACTTCATGACCAGTATTGATTATACTATCATCCAAGGGGTCATAAAGAGTGGGAAAAACATGAGTGATTGAAGCACAACAAAATGGTGATAATCATAGAACCAATCCCTTAGAGTTGTTGGAAGGATAAAATGACTTAATATTTATAAAACACTTCACAAACCTTAAACACAATAAAAAGGTTATTAAATAACTACCACAAAGTCGTTCTTGGTTCAATCCCACTTAGCAATCAACCATGATGACTTGTTAACATTTGGGTGATAAATTTCCACCTTCAGACACTCACAGAGCAGAATTTCCTCACCTAGGGTCTGCAATTTTTTTAAAAAAAGATATATAGATAAACTGTTTCAATATGTTTGATTTCCTTCCATATATATTCATATATGCATACATCTGTATAGATAGATAGAGACAGATGTAGATATAGATAGATAGACAGATAGCTATAAATCTTCCCTAGAAGCCATTCAAAGAGATATACATATACCCACAAAGGGATGGTCATAGAATTTTTTAAAAAAGGGTTTTACATTGCCTTCTCATTCTGCTCTTCACCAGGAATAATGTTGTGGGTGGGGATGCAGGGATGTGAGGAAAATGGACAGTTATTAATAGCACTCAGTTAAAAAGAAGGTCTACAAAGAATTAGATGTGAAATTGAGTGCAGAGTGAAACTTTCATGAACTACTCAAATGACTGTTTAATAAAAAGGTTCCTGTAAAGAGTGAGTTGTTTCAGATTTCAAAAGCAAATAAAAAGAGCAACCATTTCTTCTAAACTATCACAGTTCATATTTAATATTTAAATAAGTACAACAAAATTTTCCCAGTTCCTACTTCTACCCTTTTAATGTTAAATCTCACTTTTACTAGCCAGCATGGGCGTGATTTTAAACTTTAACTTTAGGGACAATTCTAAACATAAAGATAGTATCAGAAGCTAGGACATAAAATACCCCCTTCTTGATTTGATACTAAAAACATTATTGGATTAATTGAAAGCATAAAAGCAGAAGGAAAGCTTTGGGAAAGTAACTCTGCAATGCTAACTTAGGAATCCATGGAAATGAAATGAAAGCAATAAATGAAATAGAATGTTCAAGAAATTATTATTTTTAAAAGCAAATGTTAATGAACCACATTCTTCCATATGGAGAAACAGGGAAATTGGAATGAAATGTTGCATTTACTGTCAGACTTGGCAAGTTTTGCATACCTAATTTTTTTCTGTCCTTTCAAAGGAGTGCTAGAGATTAAGGAAGAAGTAGTGGAACATCATCAGAAATGAATGCGATGATAAAACAACTATGAATAAAACTTTGGAAAGAGGTAGAGGAAATGTTTCAACCAGTTTAAGGATATTGGAGGAATGGTCATCTAGGGACAAATGTGGTATTAGGGAAAAGCAGTCAACTAGCCTTAGCAAATTTAGCAATGCACACAGAAAAGTGGAAAGGTTGAATATAGATGCAACAATTAATTAAATAAGTTGTTAGCTGCCTAACAAATAGTTAAATGAAGCCAAATGTTGGACAGAAAAGTCATAAAATAAGAACCTGGCATGTTGAGGGTGCAAAAAAATAGAGTGATAACCCTGAGCATTTCAAGAGGAAGACAAGCTAGAAGGAGAAATTATTCAAGATCATGTCATATTAAGATAAGTGAAGAAAACCTGTGGCTATTTAGTCTGGGCTAAAGGGAGTTTCAGGATATCATAATAACTGTACAGCAGCATGATTCAGTAGATAAAAGACCAAGTTTGGAGTTAGAAAACCTCAATTCAAGTCATATCTCTGATATTTGCTACCCCTTTGAAACTAAGGAAATCATAACCTCTATATTCCTTAGATAGCTTCCAAATATTTTTTCTCTAACTTAGGAGAGGTGTGATATCCATTGTCAGGCAGGCAAAAAGCAATTACTTTTAAGCACTTTGCCAGATCCTCTGATAAGTTCAGATGGTAGAAAAATAAGCAAAAGAAAGACTGTTCCCTGAAGGAAAAGACACAGATGGAAATCATAACTCTGAATGTGATGAAATCTGATATAAAATGGAAACAGATAGAAGAATGGATTACAAACCATAAGTCTACAACATATGTTTTAAAGAAACATATTTGAAACAAGGGAATACACACAGGGTAAAGGTGAAAGTTTGGGGTATATTTATTATGCTTCACCTGAAGTTAAAAAAGGGGTACCTATCTTAATCTCAGAACAAACAATATCAAAAATAGATTTAATCAAAAGACATAAGGAAGGAAACCTGCTGAAAGATACCATAGACAATGAAGTAATATCATTAATAAACATATGTGCACCAAGGTTATACCATCCAGATTCTTAGGGGAGAATTCAAGAGAGTTACAGGAAGAAAAGACAGGAAAAGTATACTAGTGGGGAACCACAACCTCCCCCTCTCTGAATCTGATAAATGTAACCTCAAAATAAACAAGAAAGAGGTTAAGGAGGTGAGTAGAATTTTATAAAACGTAAATATGATGGAACTCTCAAGAAAAAATGAAGGCGGATAGAAGGGAATATGTCTTTTTCTTCTTACCACATACA
Organism: Petaurus breviceps papuanus; assembly: GCF_028583685.1. Taxonomy (NCBI): domain Eukaryota; kingdom Metazoa; phylum Chordata; class Mammalia; order Diprotodontia; family Petauridae; genus Petaurus; species Petaurus breviceps. The sequence goes on along the minus strand of NW_027187144.1, from coordinate 9,169 downwards.
CAAAAATTGACCATGTACTAGGGCATTAAATAGCTCACAATCCAGTGCAGAAAGGCAGAAATATTTAATACATCCTTTTTTAGATGACAATGCAATAAAAATTGCATGTAAAAAAGGACTGTGGAAATAATATTATCCTAAAGAATGAGGGGATCAAAAAATGAATAATAGAAACAATCAACTTCATTGAAGAGAATGACAATAATGAGACAACATATCAGATCTTATGGGGCACAGAAAAAGCAGTGCTTATAGGAAGTTTTATATCTCTGAACACTTACATGAATAAAATAGAGAGAGAGGAGATCAATGAATTGGACATAAAACAGAAAAAGCTAGAAGAACAAATTAAAATTCTCAATTAAATACAAAATTAGAAATATTGAAAACCAAAGGAAGGATTAATAAAATTGAAATTAAGAAAACTAATGAACTAATAAATAAAACTAAGAACCGGTTCTAGGATAAAAACAATAAAATTAATACACTTAGTTAATCTGATTTTAAAAAAGGAAGAAGAAAACCAAATTACATGTATGAAAAATGAAAAGGGTTGCTTCTTTCCCTTTGGCCTCTTCAGGTCGGTGGAGTGCCTGTTAGGGCAGGCTGTGGTGTAAAGATGGCTAAGTCTAAGAACCATACCACTCACAACCAATCATGAAAATGGGACAGAAATGGCATCAAGAAGCCTAGGTCACAGAGATACAAGTCTCTGAAAGAGGTTGACCCCAAGTTTCTTAGAAACATGCACTTTGCCAAGAACACAATAAGAAGGGGCTGAAGAATATGCAGGCCAAAAACACCAAAGCCATCAAGGCCCGAGAAGAGGCCATCAAGGCCCTGAGCACCAAGGCCTCCAAAGCCAAGCTCCTCAGGCACAAGATCCCCAAGGCCAGTGCCCAGCATGCTGGCCACAAGATGGCCACCAAGCGTCCAGGCTCCAGCATCGCAAAGCCTGACTCTAAGGTTGCCAGAACCACTGACCCCAAGTCTACCAAGCCCACTGACCCCAAGGCTGCCAAGTCTGCCACCAAGGTCAGTAAGTCAGATCCCATGGCTACCAAATCTGGCCCCAAGGCCACCAGATCTGATGCTAAGGTCACCAAGTCTGACCCCAAGGTCACGAAGTCTGATTCCAAGGCAGCCAAGTCTGATTCTAAGGCTGCTAAGCCTGCCTAATCAAAACCCAAAGATGTTGGGGCTAAAGCTGCTGGTCCCAAGCCTTCAAGATAGATGCTCCAGAACAGAAGGACTTGTTTAAAGCTAAAACTCCCTTTTTTCCCAGCCAGGGTATGATTATTCACTATTTTGTACAAATAAATAAAATGGTGAGTCATAAAAAAAATGAAAAGGAAATTAAAACAATAATTAGGAATTATTTTGCCCAGTTGTATGCTGATAAATTTGACAATCTTAGTGAAATGGAGGAATATTTACAAAAAAATATATAAATTCCCCAGATTGACAGAAGAGGAAGTAAGATGCTTAAATAACAACATCTGAGAAAAAGAATGTAGAAGCCGTCAATGAACTCCCTAGGAAAAAAATCTCCAGCCACAAATGGATTTACAAGCAAATTTTATAAAACAGTTTAAGAACAATTAACTCCAATATTATATAGACCATTTGAGAAAATTTACTAAAGGAGTCCTACCAAATTCTTTTTATGAAACAAATATATTATTGAAACCTAAACTGGGAGGAGTCAAAACAGAGAAGAAACTCTATAGACCAATCTCCCTAATGAATATAGATATAAAAATTAAATAAAATATTAGCAAAAATATTAAAGCAACTTGTAAAGGGAATAATATACTTTGATCAGGCAGGATTTATATGGGAAATTTAGATCTAGATCAGTATTAGGAAAACTCTCAGCATAATTGATCTTATCAACAACAAAACAAAAGGAAACCATATAATCATCTCAATAGATTTAGAAAAAGCTTTTGACACGGTACAACACACATTTCTATTAAAAAAAATTGGGAACGTAACAAAATTGGAGCCTTCCTTAAAATGATAAGTAGCATCTACCTAAAATCATCAGCAAGCATTATTAGCAATGAGGATAAGCTAGATCCATTATCATTAAAATCAGTGGTGAAACATGGATGTCTCTTTTCACAAAAGCTATGATGATATATTTAAAGAATCACAGAGAATCAAGTAAAAAACTACTTGAAATAATAAAAAAAAAGTTTAGCAAAGTTCAAGGATATAAAGTAAATGCACATAAATCATTGACATTTCTATATTACTATCAAAGCCTGACAGTAAGAGATAGAGAAATTCCTTTCAAAGTTACCATAGACATTAAACAAACCCATTATCTATACAGACACAATTACAAAACACTTTTCATAGAAATAATCTCTTATCTAACTAATTAGAAAAACATCAGTTGCTTGAGGGTAGAACAAGCTAATAAAATAAAAATGACAATTCTACCTAAGTTAATTTAATTTAACAGTGCCATAAAAATCAAATGACCAACCATATTTCATAGATAAAAGAATAATATCACAATTCATCTGGAAAAACAAAAGGTCCAAAATATCAAGGAAATTAATTAAAAGAAATGCTAGAGAAGATTGCCTAGCTATATGAGGTGTCAAAGTATATCATAAAGCAGCAATCATCAAAACTACTTGGTACTGGGTAAGAAATACAGGTGTATATCAATGGTACCCAAGACCCAGTAGTCATTGATTATAGCACACGAGTGCTTGATAAACGCAAAGATTCCAGCCTCTGGGAAAAGAACTAACTATTTCAAAAAAAACTGCTGGGAAAACTGGAAAATATCGCATCAGATACTTGGCATAGACCATTGTCTAACAATGTGTACCAGAATAAATTCCAAATACATACACAATCTTGGCAAAAAAAAAAAAAAAAGTATTACGATAAACAAATTAGGTAAGTAAGGAGTGAATTATCTGTCAGATTTATGGAAATTGGAGGAATTTATGACCAAACAAGACAGAGAAGATTATGAAATGCAAAATGGATAATTTTGTTTATATTAAATTGAGAAGTTTTTACACAACCAAGCCAATGTAACCAAAGGAGGGAAAGCAGAAAACTTCAAAAGAATTTTTACAACTAGTATCTCTTGATAAAGGCCTCATTTCTAAAATATATAGAGAAATGAGTCAAATTTACCAGAACACAAGTCATTCCACAATTGATAGATAAATGGTCAAATTGTATGAACAGGCAGTTTCCAGAAGAAGAAATTAAAGCTATATATATTCATATAAAAATGCCATAATTCAATACTGATTAGAGAAATGCAAATCAAAACTGCTATGAGGTATCACATTACATCAATCAGATTGGATAACATGACAAAACAGGAAAATGGTAAAAAAAATTGGATAAGATGTGGGGAAGTAAAAGTGTTTGAAATATGATATTGCAGAGGTGAAAAGAGCTGGGATTAAAACAAAGAATCACTTCCCCAGAAAAACTCAGTGTAATATACAGGGGATAATTCTGGAAACTCTATGAAATAGAGAACTTTTAAGCATTCTTAAAAGGGAAGCAAGAAGAGGTAAACAGAAAAGAGAAATGATAAGGAATTTATTAAATTTGAACTATTTATATTCTACATGGAAAGGCAATATTTGCAACTCATGAGACTTTTTTTCAGTATGAGAATAGATGAAGGGAATACAATTTTGTATTTATATATATATGCTTGTGTGTGTTCATACATATGTATATATATGTATACATACGTATATGTATGTATAGGTGGATGCATGTGTCTATGTACACATATGTACATATATACACAGATGTAGGACACGGGGAGAGTTGAATGTAAAGGGTTGATATCAAAATGTAAAATGTAGAGGAACATTTTGAGAGAATGAGAGGGGGAGAGATAGAATGGGGTGGATTATCTCAAATAAGGGAGGTTAGAGAAGGCTGTTACAATAGAGGGGAAGAGCAGGAATATGAAAGTGAATGAGTCAACCTTACTCACATTGGATTTGGTTTCAGGAGGGAATAACACCCACACACAATTAGGTATCTTACCCTGCAGGAAAGAAGGAGGGAAGGGGATAAGAGGGGAGATGATAGCATGGGGGGCAAATTGGGAGGAGGGTATTTAGAAGCAAACATTTTTTCATATGCTTTATTAACTTCTGGTTTACATTATTCATTTCTGCCATATTTTGATTTACAAATTTTCTCCCCATTTTCCCCCTAATCTTCAACTCAAAATAGCAGTCCCACAGGATATCCCCTCCTCCAATATGCTCTCTCTCATATATGCTCCCATACACCCTTTGATATTTTCAGTAGGGCATGGTAGATCTCTATGCCCCCATACCAGTATATCTTATTTCCCAATTACATGTAAAATAGTATTATATATATATATGTATATGTATGTATGTATTTAAACATTTGATTTTAAAACTTTGAATTACAGATTCATTCCCTTCCTCACTTGCAACCCACACTTACTGGGAAGATAAGCAATTCAATATACATTGCACATGTGTAGCTTATGCAAAACATTAACATAGTAGATATATTGTAAAAGACTTACTACATTTCCCTCCTTTCTATCCCTCCTCCCAATCATTTTATTCTCTACTTTGATCCTGTCCCTTTTCAAAAGTGGGTGCTTCCAACTTCCCTCCCCTCCAGCCTGCCCTACCTTCCATTACCCCCCTCTCATCCCCTTCGCCCCTACTCTCATGTAGGATGAGATACCCTACTTAGTGTGTATGTCATTCCCTCCCTAAGCTAAAATCAATGAGAATAAGGTTAACCCATTCCCTTTTGCCTTCCTGTTTTCCCCTCCACTGTAACCATTTTCCCTTGCCTCCTCTATATGAGGTAGTTTACCCCATTTCTCTCTCCCCATAGCATATCATTATATGCCTCTCTCACATCTTAATTTCACCTTTTAAGTATCATCCCTTACTATGAAATTGATCCTCTGCACTCTATCAATGTATACCTGTACACATAAATACACACATTCACAAATGCATTCATGTGTCCATATACCACCCTCCTAAATGGATATGTATGTGTGTGTATACATACATACACACACAATTCTATTCTATTCATATATTTTCATAGTGAGAAAAGTTTCATCAGTTACAATTATTGTTTTTCCATGTAGAAATGTTAATAGTTCAACTTCGATAAATTCCTTATGACTTCTTTTCCCTGTTTACCTTCTCATGCTTCTCTTGCTTCTTGTATCTGAATGTCAAATTTTCTCTTCAACTCTGGTTTTTCATCAAGAAAGCTTGAAAGTCCTCTATTCCACTGAATGACCATATTTTCCCCTGAAACATGATATTCAGTTTTGCTCAGTAGATGATTCTTTGTTTTAATCCCAGCTCCTTTGACCTCCAGAATATCATATTCCAAGCCCTGCTATCCCTCAGTATAAAATCTACTAGATCCTGTGTTATTCTGATTGTGTTTGCGCAATATTCAAAATGTTTGTTCCTGGCTGCTCTAATATCTTCTCATTGATCTGGGAATTTCAGAACCTGGGTATAATATTCCTAGGAATTTTAATTTTGGCATGTTTTTCATGAGGTGGTTGGTGGATTCTTTCAAACTCTATTTTACCCTCTGGTTCTAAAACACCAGGGCAGTTTTCCTTGAGAATTTCTTGGAGGAGGATTTCTAGATTCTTTCTCTGATCATGGCTTTCATGTAGTCCAATAATTTTTAAATTATCTATCCTGGATCTATTTTCCAGGTGAGTGGTTTTTGCAATGAGATATTTCACATTGCCTGTTCATTAGTTTGTAGTCACGAGCTTCCATTTGCTCCAATCTAATTCTGAAGGAATGATTCTCCTCAGTGAGCTTTTGAGATTCGTTTTCCATCTGCCAAATTTGGCTTTTTAAGGCATTCTTCTCCCCATTGACTTTTTGAGCTTCTTTTGCAATCTGAATTAGTCTATTTTTAAGGCATTATTTTCTTCAGTCAAGTATTGACACTCATTTTATAATTTTCTTGCATAATTCTCATTTGTCTTCCCAATTTTTCCTCTACTTCACTTATTTGGTTTTCAAAATCTTTGTTAAGTTCCTCTATGGCCTATAAGCAGCTTATTCTTCTCTTGGAAACTTTTTGTGCAGGAGTTCTGACTTCACTGTCTTCCTCCTGTTCCATGCCCCTATCCTTTTTGTTTCCAAAAAAGGAATCCAAAGTTGGACACTGTACTTGCCTTGCTTCCTTGGTTTTCTCATATTGCCCCCTCAATTGCTTGACATTTGGGCTTTTTGCCACAGTAGAACTCTGCAACCAGAGGGGGAAGCTTTGACCCAATCAATGGCTTTTTCTATGCTGCTGGAGCTATTAGTTGGGTACCTTTTCTGAATCCTCCACACACTGGCAAAATGGTCACAAACCCCAGGACCTCTACTCTAGACAACAATCCAAATCCAAACAGGTTAAAGCAACAACAATTACTCATCAGACTGGTTGCTTGGTCCCCCTACAATCTGCAGACCAGGAGCTCTGAAGCAGCCATGTGGTGGCAGCTGCAAAGCCACAGCTGCTTCTCCCTCCAGGGAATAAAGGCTTGACTGCACTCTCGAACTTCTGGTTCATAAAGTCCACACTGCATTGACTTCTCACTCTGTCCTTAGCTTCTATGGGTGATAATTCTAGAAACCTCCACAGCTGCTGGTGATCTGAAGTCCTTTCAGCCAGTAGTTGGTTGTGGCCACCCAGAGGTAGAAACCTTGAGCTCACTAGGGGCTGGGGTTGGATCCCAACATGCTGTGCTGGCTGCCGGGCTCTCCTCTGTGGAAGGTTAGCTTCTCTGTGTCATTTTATGGTTTCTGTCACTCCAAAGTTTGTTCAGATTCAACTTTTACATGAATTGGAGGAAGTGGAAGCATGAGCCCTGAGGAAGTCCTTTTTCTACTCTGCCACCTTGACTCTTCCCCTGAGGTAGCTGCTACCTAGTCCAGCATTTTTTTTAAATGTTATGTTCTTACTCCTAAATTTGGTGTTTTTGATAGGTACTACTTATTTTAAGATTGACTCCATTTTGATTACATGAAATATATATATATGTTATATATATATATATATTTTTTTTTTTAAGAAGCTTTTGCACATAGAAAATGCAGTCAAAACTTTAAGGAAAATAGGAAACTGGGGAGGGGGGAATTTGCAGCAATTTATCTGATAACAATATTATTTCTTAAATATACAGGGAACTGTGATAATTTTTAAAAAAAGTCACTCCCCCCAAAGATTAAAGGATATTAATGGGCAGTTTTCAGAAAAAGAAATCAGATCTATTTATTGTACTATAATAATATTCTAAATCACTACTCACCAGAGAAATGTTAATTAAAACAATTTTGAGATGGTAGCTCGCATTTAGACTGGCTAACAGGACAGAAAAGAAAAATGAGAAAAGCTAAAGGAGAACCTGAAAAATCCGAACACTAATGCATTATTTCTACAGTTGTGAACTAGTCTAATAACATTGTAGAAAAAAAAAATTGAAACTAAGCCAGAGTGTCACAAAACTGTGTTTTGCCTCAGCAATAAGACTAGCAGTTCAATACTCCAAAAAGATCAAAGAAAAGGGAAAAAGCAACTACTTGTAAAAAAGTATAGCAGCATTTTTTTGGTGAAAAACATATGAAAATCAAGGGAATGCCTTTAGTTGGGGAATGGCTGAACAAACTGTGACATATGACAACACTGAAACACTTCTGTGTCATCAAAAATGATGAACAGAATGCTTTCTGAACGAACTAGGAAGATTTACATTATGTTACACAAGTAAAGTGCAAGGAACTAGGAGAACACTGAAAATAGTAACAGCAATGACTGGAAAGCATGATCAACTATAAAAAACTTAGCTACTCTGATTAAGACAAGGATTCCAAACAGTTCCAAAAGACGCATGACTCGACCTCCAAGGAAAGAAGTGGTGAACTTGGAAGGTACATGAATCCTTTTTATCTTTCTTTATATTTATCCTTTCATTTTTTGTGTTTTCTTTTGCAACATGACAAATATAGACGTGTTTTGCATGACCTCATATTTATAATAAAAATCAGAGTGCCTTGCCTTTTCAATGATGCTGAAGTGTCAGGAAGAACAAAATTTGGAAGTCAATTTTTAAATTATTATTAAAAAATTCACAAATTATTGGGAAATATTTAAAGAAATAAAAATAAAGTTTAAAAATATACTATCAGAAGGAAATAACCAATTCCAACAAAGTGAAATCATGATATAAAACAGAATTTTCAAACCTGGGGTCAAATGAAAACTTTCCTATAGACATATGAAACCAGGAGCAAATACACACGCACATGTATGACGGTGTGGGTACATGTGTGTGGTTGTGTATCTATGTGTACACATACACACAAAATATATATGATATATATTCTATAGCTGCTTAATAGATAATAAATAAATAGATTGGTGGGAAGAATTCTCAATGTTTCTGTGAAAATCTATTTTTTGTCCACAGTGGTACCTTGTTCAGCACTAACATTTTAATCCTTGATTTACTATATGAAAAAGTCAAAATAACATTCAGGAAAATAAAGTCAGGAAGAAGTATTACACCAGATGGAGCAGAAATTCAGGAAATCTATGAAGGAGGTAACAGAATCTTGAAAACACTGAGGATTTCACAGGCAAAGGAAAGACTGTGAATGGGGGAGGGGAATCATGGATGATACTAATAGCCAAGAAAGATAATCACAAGATCAAGAGATACCATTTTAGGGGCGGCCAGGTGGCTCAGCGAGTGAGAGCGCCGGCTCCAGTGTCGGGAGGACCTGGGGATCGAATCCGGGCTCAGACACTTAGCACCCACCCAGAAACACCTGGCCATGTAACCTTGAGCAAGTTACTTAACCCCGATTGCTTTAAAAAAAAAAGATATCATTTTATGTACCCACTTTTTAATATTTATAAAATCTTACTGAGAATAACAACATAATATAAAGTTCATTAATAAAAATATAGGCTATTGTATCTGTGTGTGTCTTTCACAAATGATTCCCTATATACAATTAGTGCAAAATATAACTTTCTCTGGTATTTTGCAGATCTATTAAATATATTCAAATTATATTAAATTTAAAAGAAAAGGAGAAAAAACATACCCCACATGGGAATTTGC
>NW_027187143.1:189-12509 GCF_028583685.1 Petaurus breviceps papuanus | reverse complement strand
CATCTTACCATGTAGATTTGTAAACAGTTTGTCCTTGTTGAATAACATCTTTTGTTTCCCTTTCCTGTTTACATTTTTATACCTCTCGAGTCTTGTTTTTGAACATCAAATTTTCTGTTGAGCGCTGGTCATTTTGGGAGGAAAGTCTGGAATTCCCCTATTTCATTGAATGTCCATTTCCTCCCCTGAAAGATTATGCTTGACTTCACCAGGTAATTGGTTCTTGGTTGTAACCCAATCTCCTTTGCCTTATGGAACATCATATTCAAAGCCCTCCAATATTTTAATGTATAAGCTGCAAGGTCCTTTGTAATCCTGACTGTGGTTCTATGATATTTGAATTGTTTCTTTCTGGCTGCTTGCAGTATTTTCTCCTTGACCTGATAATTCTGGAATTTGGCTGCAATATTCCTTGTGTTATCCATTTGGGATCTCTTTCTTGAGGTAATCATGGATTCTTTCAGTTACTACTTTACCCTCTAGTTCTAGGACCACAGGGCAGTTTTCCTTTATGGTTCCTTGAAAGATATTGCTGTCAGCACCTGTAATAGCTCTTTTTTTCATCATGGTTCTCAGGTAGACCAATAATTCTTAAATTATCTCTCCTGGATCTATTTTCCATGTCAGTTGTTTTTCCAAAGAGGTATTTTACATTTTCTTCTTTCTTTTTCATTCATTCTTTTTTGTTTGAATGATAACTTGATGTCTCATAGAGTCATTAGCTTCCATTTGCCCTATTCAAAGTTTTAACAAATTGTTTTCTTCAGTTAGCTTTTGTAGCTCCTTTTTATTTTGACCAATTCCACTTTTTAAGGAGTTGTTTTCTTCAGTGTACTTTTCCCTCATTCTGTCAACTGTATTTTTAAAGGAATTATTCAGTTTTTCTTTTATTTCTCTTATTTGAATTTTAAAATACTTCTTGACCTCTTCCAAGAAAGTTTTTTTGGGCTTAGGACCAGTTGATAATCCCCTTTGATGTTTCAGATGTGTGTATATTGACTATGTTGTCCTCTCCTGAATTTGTATTTTGATCTTCCCTGTCACCAAGATATTTCTCTATAGGGGCAACCAGATAGCACATCAAGTAAGAGCACCGGCTCCAGTGTCAGGATGACCTGGAGATTGAATCCCGGGTTCAGACACTTAGCACCCACCCAGAAACACCTGGCCATGTAACTTTGAGCAAGTTACTTAACCCCAATTGCTTAGGGGCAGCCAGGTGGCTCAGTGAGTAATAGCACCAGCTCCAGTGTCAGGATGACCTGGGGATCAAATCTGGGCTCAGATACTCAGCACCACACCCAGAAATAACTGGCCGTGTAACCTTGAGCAAGTTACTTAACCCCGATTGCTTAAAAAAAAGAGATATTTCTCTATGGTCATTGATTTTCTTTATTCCTCTTGCTCATGTTGTTTGCCTTTTTCTGCCTTTTAAATTTGATCTCTGCTTTTGGGAACCAGGGGGTACTGTCTCAGACTTCTTGTGCTGGGGGCTAGGGACCTGGTACTGCTTTTCTGAACTGGGGCTTCAGATGTTGTAATGTTAATGGAATTTGAAGATCTCTATTCATTAATAGGCACATAGAGCCCTGCCTCAGAGTCAATCAGGCTCTGGACTATGGGGATTTTTCAATTAAGTATTGAAGCATGAGGATTTTCCAGATTCTTGGCACTAAGCCAATTAGATGCCAAGTCTTTGTTATATATTCTGGGAGATTATATTTTACTTTGGGGGGTTTGCTCATGAGAAGGACCTTTTGATTCCCTTTATGGGACTCTGAGTAGTCATTTGTTAAGAGCCCCCTGACTTCTTAAATGTTTGTGCTCTTCCAGCCTGGTGGTGTATGTAGGTGGTTGTATTGTTTTGTTCAGAAAGTTGGAGCCTTGTCTGTTGAATTTCTGTGCTAGTTTCTGCTTGAATTTTCTCCATGTTCAGGGTGCTGACATTTCTCTGAACTAGTGAATGTCCTTTCTCTGCTTGAATTTTCTCCACATTCAGGGTGCTGACTTTCCCCTGAACTAGTGAATGTAATTAAAGGAAGATTATTAACTCCTTTTTACTGTCTCTCCTTCAGAAAAAGCAGATCAAGAATCTATGCTAGTAGGCCATGCTGGGTGTGCTAAGGTGCTTGCTAATACAGGTGCTGACAGTTGAAATATTGTAGTGGTTTGGTAGTTTAGCTGGTGCTGAGCTGGAGCTGGTGGTGGTGGCTGGTATGTGCCTGGTGTTGGAGATTGCCTGCTCCTCCTTCCTGGATCTCTTATTGGTCTACTGAAGTGGGGCTTGCTGGGACACCTCCCATTCTGTACTTGTCCTCTTTAACCACAGCAAGAGGAAACTTTCCCAATAATCTCCCTATCCTCCTCAGCTAAAAGACTATTATATTCCATCTTTCGGCTCTCTCCACTATTCCAGAATTTTTCCTGGCACCATACTCTCTGGGATTTTCAAAGTCTGTAAGGGAGGGTGAGAGCAACTTACTGTTTACCTTGCCATCTTGGCTCCTAAAAGTTTAAATAAATGACTTTCAAACATTCTGTCTGTGGTCTGATAGACCCAGGAGTGACTGCTGCTTTGACCACAGACCCTTCACAGGACTGTGTTTCTTTCTCACCTGGTTCTGACAGACACCCGTCCTGCACTGAGAGATCTGGGAATCTCCAGTGCTGCCAGTGATTCTGTCCCCTGGTGTCTGCTCTGGCTTTGCTATGGTTGAATCTGAGCTGATGCAGCTGGTCATCCCTATTATTTAGTTTCATTTCCATTAATAAAATTTTATCAGCTTCTGATGTTTGACCATTTGACAGTTTCAAGGACTTTGCTGGCAACATCTTTTTTGTGTGTCTCCAGAAGTTGTGGCTACAGCCCCTACAAGAATGGTTGCCAGGCTGCATCCCTTCAAGGACTGTCTCCCAGTCTGATGGCTGGGGACTAGGAGTTTTAGTAAATATTGGTATTCCTAATACTTTGGAGCTCAGGATACTGGGCTTTGTCTGCTTAGATCTGAAAAGAGATGGGGGTCAGGGTGGTGATGATGATTTTAGTTGCTTAGCACATGCAGCCTTTGTTCCTCCCTCAGAGTACTCTGATGCTTCAGTTAGGCTGGTTTGCCTGCCCTGTGAGTGACAGTTGGTGGCAGTTGATGGGAGATAACTGGCCCCTCCTCTACAAGAGTTGTGTGTGTGTAAAGTGATAGAATTTGCCTCAATTAAAGGCATAATTCCTAATAATCAGCCATCCCTCAATGGGTTGTAGGACTATAGATTTAGAGATTAAAGAGATCTTAAAGGTTATGTGGTTAAACTCCCTTAAAACGACCTTTCTAAGGACATCCAGGTAAGAAACCTCCAAGTTGGGATTTGAACTCTTGGGAAAGAGAGAGATATATCCTTGGCCAATAAAAGGTTTTACATAGCCCCACCCTAGGGAAATTGTAGAAAGTATTTTGCTTAGATGGGGATGGAGGGATAGATTCTGGTCCCTGATGATTTTATTAGCTGGTTGTTGGAGGAGAAGGACATTGATATTATGTTTTCAGGGATGAAATCTCAGAAGGTATCAGAGAGATGCCTATGAACTAAGACAGTTTTGGGGATCAGACATGCTGTGCAGCAGGAGTCATCATGATTGGACTATCCTGAAACTCTTTTACAGCTTCAAAGTCACTTTCTGGGGACTGATAAAACCCACAGAAAGTGCAACAGTTTCTTGGAGGGTCTAATGTTTGAGACACACAAGTGTAGATACCAATCTTAAACTGTGGCAACCCAAGCTACTTAGGGGCTCCTAGGGGAATGAGAAGGGGTGGTTTGGAGTAAGCCATGAATCACTGTGCCACCAATTGGGAGTTACACTGTGATATATTCTCAGAGGGATGTATCAAAAAAACTGCTAACCTCTGCAACTGTGGTGCATTATTGCTAAGGAGCCTGTACTTTCATTATAAGGACCTATTTGTTCTCAAGGAATTAGCAACATGGATGCTCAGGGGACCTTTTAAAATTAAGGTCTTTCCCAGGTCTCAGTTTGTCTGAGGCAACAACCATTCAATGATCAAGATCTAGGCAAGGACTGAGGCAAAAGATGGTCTAGTTTGCCATCACAAAAGAATCTTTTTTTTAGGAAGGAACAAAGAAACTTGCATAATTTATTGCTGTTATTTGGCTGATTCAGCAAAGAGTCTAAGCCCTGAATGGCCACCTAGACAGCAAATTGCCTTTCCAATCTTGGGTCTCTTTCAAACAGGACAGAGGAGATTTGGTGAAGTGGTAAGGATAGACTGTTCTTCCCTTGTACAGGAACTGTGAATAAAGATCTCTTCAGAGGATAAGCCCATTCCATAGTTTCCACCATATCTAAATGAATGTAATTATTAGATTTCCAAGCTTGTATTTTCAACACATGACTGAGATATTTCAGTGTAGAGAAATCCCCAGGCCTATTTCTTTTGAGGTAGTAAAATCTATCTGTATTTAAACCTATGTCTTTCCATTTATTCTTTTTTTAAATTAAATTGGTTTGCTTACTTACTTTTAGTTTACAACATTCAGTTCCACAGTCCCTTGAGTTTCAAATTTTCTCCTCCTCTTTCTCCTCCCCCCCACCATCATGGCAGCATGGACTTGAATATAGAATCTACAAATTCACATTAATCAGTCAGGTTGTAAAGAAGGATTATAACTGATGGAATGATCATTGGGAAAGAGGAAACAACACAAAACAAGAAAAAGAAACACAGCAAGTAGTTTGTTTCAATTTGCATTCAGACTTTGCATCTTTCTCTGGATGCAGATATCTCTTTCGATCATGAGTGTTTTGGAGTTGTCTTATAACCTTACATTACTGAGAGGAGCCCAGTCTATTGAAATTAGTCATCACACATATGTTGTGTCTGTGATTGTATAGAGATTTCTCCTGGTTCTGCTCCTTTTGCTCAATATAAATATATATAAGTCTCTCCAGGTTATTATGAAGTCTGTCTGCTCCTCATTTCTTATAGTGCAGTTGTATTCCATTACATTAATATACCACAACTTGTTCAGCCATTCCCCAATTGATGGGCATCCCCTTGATTTCTAATACTTTGCCACCACAGAAAGAGCCACTATAAATATTTTTGTACATTTTACGGGTCTTCTTCCCACTTCTCTGATCTCTTTGGGATATAAACCTAGAAGTGGTATGGCTGGGTCAAAGGGTATGCGCTTATTTATAGCCCTTTGGGCATAGTTCCAGATTGCTCTCCAGAATGGCTCGATCAGTTCACAACACCATCAACAATGCATTAGTGTTCCAATTTTTCCACATCCTTTCCAGCATTCATCATTTTCCTGTTTTGTCATCTTAGCCCATCTGGCCAGTGAGATGTGGTACCTCTAAATTACTAGAGATTTAAGACATTTTTTAATATGCTGATAGGTATCTTTAATTTCATCTTCTGAGAACTGCCTGTTCATATCCCTTGACCATTTATCAATTGGGGAGTGGCTTATATTCTTATAGATTTGAATCAATTCTTTGTATAATTTAGAAGTGAGACCTTATTAAAGACATTGGTTGTAAAAATTCTTGCCCAGTTTTCCACTTCCCCCTTAATCTTGGTAACATTGGCTGTATTTGTACAGAAACTTTTCAATTTAATGTAATCAATATTATTCATTTAGCATTTTATAATGCTCTCTAACTCTTGTTTTGTCATGAAGTCTTTCCCTCTCCATAGATCTGACAGGTAAACTATTCCTTGCTCTCCCAGATTGCTTACAGTATCAGCCTTTATACCTAGATCATGCACCCATTTCAACATTATTTTAGTGTACGGTGTTAGTTATTGGTCTATGACCAATTTCTGCCATACCATGTTGAAGTTTTCCCAGAAGTTTTTGTCAAATAGTGCATTCTTATCCCCAAAACTGGGGTCTTTGGGTTTATCAAACAGTAGGTTACTATAGTCATTAGCTTCTGAGTCTCCTGTACCCAAAATATTCTATTGGTCCACCACTGTATTCCTCATCCAGTACCAAAATGTTTTGATGACTGCTGCTTTATAATACAGATTAAAATCTAGTATGGCTAGGTCACCTTCCCTAGCATTCCTTTTCATTAATTGCCTTGATATTCTGGACCTTTTGTTCTTTGAAATCAATTTTGCTAATATTGTTTCTAGCTCCAGAAAGTAATATTTTGGTAGATTGATTGGTATGGCACTAAATATGTAATTTAATGTATGTAAAATTGTCATTTTTATTATATTAGCTTGAAACAGCCATGAGCAATTGATGCTTTTCCAATGAGTTGGATCTGACTTTATTTGTGTGAAAAGTGTTTTGTAGTTTTGATCATATAGGTCCTGGGTTTGTTTTGGCAGGTAGATACCCAAATATTTTATAACTTTAAATGGGGTTTCTCTTTCCGTCTCTTGTTGTTGGATTTCATTAATGATATATAGAAATGCCAAGGACTTATGTGGGTTTATTTTATATCCTGCAACTTTGCGAAATTTATTTATTATCGCAAGTAATTTTTTTTTTTACTTGATTCCTTAGGGTTCCCTAAGTATGTCATCATATCATCTGCACAGAGTGATAGCTTAGTCTCTTCTTTGCCTAATTTGATTCCTTTGATTTTTTTTCTTCTCTTTTTGCTACTGCTAAAATTTCTAGTACCAAATTGAATGAAAGAGGTGATAGTGGATATCCTTGTTTCACCCCTGATCTTATTGGAAATGCTTCAAACTTATCCCCATTACATAAACACTTGCTGATGGTTTTAGATAGATGCTACTTATTATTTTAAAGAAGACTTCATTTATTCCTATATTTAGTGTTTTTAATAGGAATGGGTGTTGTATTTTGTCAAAAGCCTTTTCTGCATCTATTGAGATAATCATATTGTTTCTGCTAGTTTTGTTGTTGATGTGATCAATTATACTGATTGTTTTCCTGATATCAAACCACCCTTTTAGAATTTTTGCATCTATATTCATAAGGGAAACTGGTCTGTAATTTTTTTCTCTGTTTTGTCTCTTCCCATTTTAGGTATCAGTACAATATTTCTATCATAAAAAGAATTTGATAGGACTTCTCCAATTTTCACAGATAGTTTGTAGAGTATTGAAATCAGTTGTTCTTTAAATGTTTCATAGAATTCAGTAGTGAAGCTATTTGGCCCTGGAAATTTTTTCCTAGGGAGTTCATCGATGGCATTTCTTTTTCTGAGATGGGGTTATTTAAACAGTTTACTTCCACTTCAGTTAGTCTGGGCAACTTATATTTTTGTAAATATTCCTCTAAGTCACTAAGATTGTCAAATTTATGTACATACAATTGGGAAAATAATTCCTAATTATTGTTTTAATTTCCTCTTCATTGGAGGTAGATTCACCTTTTCATTTTTGATATTCTTTTTTTCCCTTTTTTTTGGTCTTTATTAATTTGCTTATTTTTAGTTTACAAGATTCATTACCACAATTCCTTGAGTTTCAAATTTTCTCTCCTCCCCCCCCCACCCCCATGGCGGCATACAATCAAGTATAGTATCTGCAAATACTTTCACATTAGGCATTAGTCAGGTTATAAAGAAGGATTGTAACAGATGGAATGAACAATGGGAAAGAGGAAACCAAACCAAACAAAAAAAAAAAAAAACAAAAAAGGGCAGGTAGTTTGCTTCAATTTGGGTTCAATTACAATTCTTTCTCTGGATGTAAACATCTCGCTCCATCATGAGTCTTTTGGATTTGACTTATGTCTCTGGATTGCTGAGAAGAGCCCAGTTTATCAAAGTTGGTCATCATACATACGTTGTGTCTGTAATTGCGTACAAATTATTCCTGGCTCTAATCTTCTCACTCAGCATCAGTTTATATAAGCCTCTCCAAGTAAATATGAAGTCCATCTGTTCCTCATTTCTTACAGCACAATAGTATTCCATAACATTCATATACCACAACTTGTTCAGCCATTCCCCAATTGATGGGTACCCCCTCCATTTCCAATTCTTTGCTACCACAAAAAGAGCTGCTATAAATATTTTTGCACATATGGGTCTTTTCCCCACTTCTATGATCTCTTTGGGATATAACCCTAGGAGTGGTATTCCTGGGTCAAAGGGTATGAAATTATTTATACCCCTTTGGACATAATTCCAGATTGCTTTCCAAAATGGTTGGATCAGTTCACAACTCCACCAACAATGCATTAGTGTTCCAATTTTTCCACATCCTCTCCAGCATTTGTCATCTTAGCCAATCTGACTGGTGAGATGTGGTACCTCAGAGTTGTTTTGATTTGCATTTCTCTAATCAATAGTGATTTAGAGCATTGCTTCATGTGCTTATAGATATCTTTAATTTCTTCCTCTGAAAATTGCCTGTCCATATCCTTTGACCATTTATCAATTGGGGAATGACTTTTATTTTTATAGATTTGGCTCAATTCTCTGTATATTTTAGAAATGAGTCCTTTATCAGAGACATAGGTTGCAAAAATTCTTGCCCAATTTCCTACCTCCCTCTTAATCTTGGTTACTTTGGCTTTGTACGGAAGCTTTTCAATTTAATGTAATCAAAATTATCCATTTTGAATTTTATAATGCTCTCTAATTCTTGTTTAGTCATAAAGTCTTTCCCTCTCCACAAATCTGACAGGTACACTATTCCTTGTTTTCTGAGATTGCTTACAGTATCAACCTTTATACCTAGATCATGCACCCATTTAGAATTGATTTTGGTATATGGTGTTAGGTAATGGTCTATGCCCAGTTTCTGCCATACTATATTCCAGTTTTCCCAGTAGTTTTTGTCAAATAGTGAGTTCTTACCCCCAAAACTGGGGTCTTTGGGTTTATCGAACAATAGATTACTATAGACATTCACCGCTGAATCTCGTGCGCCTAATCTATTCCATTGATCCACTACTCTATTTCTCAGCCAGTACCAAGTAGTTTTGATGACTGTGGCTTTATAATACAGATTGAAATCTGGTATAGCTAGTCCACCTTCCCTAGCATTTCTTTTCATTAATTCCCTTGATATTCTGGACCATTTATTCTTCCAAATGAATTTTGTTAATATTTTTTCTAGCTCTATAAAGTAGTTTTTTCAGTAAATTGATTGGTATGGCACTAAATATATAATTCAATTAAGGTAAAATAGCATTTTTTATTATATTAGCTCGACCCAGCCACAAGCAATTCATATTTTTCCAATTAGCTAGATCTAACTTAATTTGTGTGAAAAGGGTTTTGCAGTTTTGATCACATAGGTCCTGGGTTTGTTTGGCAGGTAGATTCCCAAATATTTTATAACTTTAAATGGGATTTCTCTTTCCATCTCTTGCTGTTGGATTTCATTGGAAATATATAGGAATGCCGAGGATTTATGTGGGTTTATTTTATATCCTCCAACTTTGCCAAATTTATTTATTGTCTCAAGTAGTTTTTTACTTTATTCTCTAGGATTCTCTAAGTATATCATCATATCATCTGCAAAGAGTGATATCTTGGTCTCTTCTTTGCCTAATTTGATTCCTTTGATTTCTTTTTCTTCTCTAATTGCTACTGCCAACATTTCTAGTACCAGATTAAATAATAGGGGTGATAGTGGACACCCTTGTTTCACCCCTGATCTTATTGGAAAGGCTTCTAGCTTATCCCCATTACATATAATATTTGCTGATGATTTTAAATAGATGCTACCTATTATTTTAAGGAAGGCTCCATTTATTCCTATACTTTCTAGTGTTTTTAATAGGAATGGATGTTGTATTTTGTCAAAAAACTTTTCTTCATCTATTGAGATAATCATGTGGTTTCTGCTAGTTTTATTGTTGATATATCAATTATACTGATGGTTTTCCTAATATTAAACCATCCTTGCATTCCTGGAATAAATCCTACCTGATCAAAGTGTATTTTTCTTGAGATAAGTTGCTGTAATCTTTTTGCTAATATTTCATTTAAAATTTTTGCATCTATATTCATGAGAGAGATTGGTCTATAATTTTCTTTCTCTGTTTTATCTCTTCCTAATTTAAGTGTCAATACCATATTTGTGTCATAAAAAGAATTTGGTAGGACTCCTTCCTCACTAATTTTCCCAAATAGTTTGTAGAGTATTAGAATCAATTGTTCTTTAAATGTTGGATAGAATTCACTAGTAAATCCATCTGGCCCTGGAGATTTTTTCCTAGGGAGTTGACAGATGGCTTGTTCAATTTCTTTTTCTGAGATGTGGTTATTTAAGTAATTTACTTCCTCTTCAGTTAATCTGGGTAACTTATATTTTTGTAAATATTCATCCATTTTCCTAAGATTGTCAAATTTATGTGCACACAGTTGGGAAAAATAATTCCTAATTATTGTTTGGATTTCCTCTTCATTGGAGGTAGATTCACCCTTTTCATTTTTCATACTTGTAATTTGGTTTTCTTTCTTTTTTTTTGTCTTATTGACTAAAGTTCTATCAATTTTATTGTTTTTTTCATAAAAGCAGCACTTAGTTTTATTTATTAATTCAGTAGTTTTCTTAATTTCAATTTTATTAATCTCTCCTTTGGTTTTCAATATTTCTAATTTAGTATTTAATTGGGGATTTTGAATTTGTTCTTTTTCTAGGTTTTTCAATTACCTGCCCAATTCATTGACCTCCCTTTTCTCTAATTTAATCATGTATGCACTCAGGGATAGAAAACTTCCCCTAAAAACTGCCTTTAATGCATCTCACAAATTTTCATATGTTGTCTCATTATTATCATTTTCTTGAACAAAATTACTAATTGTTTCTATAATTTCTTGTTTGACCCACTCATTCTTTAGGATTAAATTGTTTAATTTCCAATTAGTTTTTAGTCTGTCTTTCCATGGCCCTTTATTGCATATAATTTTTATTGCATCATGATCTGAGAAGGATGCATTTAATGTTTCTGCCTTGCTGCCCAGAATTGTGAGGTTTTTATGCCCTAGAACATGGTCAATTTTTGAGTATGTGCCATGAACCGCTGAGAAAAAGGTATATTCCTTTTTATCCCCATTCAGTTTTCTCCAGAGATCTAGCATACCTACCCTCTCTAAAATTCTGTCCACCTCCTTAACTTCTTTCTTGTTTATTTTGAGTTTGGATTTATCAAATTCAGAGAGGGGGAGATTAAGGTCTCCCACTAGTATAGTTTTGCTATATATTTCTTCCTCTAATTCCTTTACCTTCTCCTCTAGGAATTTGGATGCTATACAGCTTGGTGCATATATGTTAAGTAATGATATTGCTTCATTCTCAATGGCGCCTTTTAGCAGAATATAGTTTCCTTATCTCTTTTAATTAGATCAGTTTTTGCTTTATCTGAGATAAGGATTGCTGCCCTTGATTTTTTTTACTTTAGCTGAGGCATGATATATTTCACTCCAGCCTTTTACATTTACCCTGTGCGTATCCCTCTGTTTCAGATGTTTTTCTTGTAAACAGCATATTGTGGGATTATGATTTTTAATCCATTCTGCTATCTGCTTCCGTTTTATGGGAGAGTTCGTTCCATTCACATTTATAGTTATGATTATTATCTGTTTCTTTCCATCCATCCTATTCCCTCACCTGTTAATGTTTATATTTTTTCTCCCCTTCTCCCTTTCCCTCCTAATAGTTTTCCTTTTGACCACCACCTCCCTCAGTATTCCCTTGTAAGCCCACCTCCCTTTTCCTCACCTTCACCCTTCTTCCCTGCCTACTAACCACCCCCCACCTTTAGTAGCCCTTTCCCCCTCCTACTGCCTGTAGGATATTTTTATACTTAATGAAGTATGTTATTTCTTCTTCACACCAAGAGTGACAGGAACAAATCTCATGCCAAGCTCCCCACCCTCCCCTCTTTCCCTCCAATATGATATGATTTGCATCTCTTCTCGATAGAGTCCTATTCCCTCCTTGCACCAGAATCAATGAGGGAAAAGCTCATATAATACTCATCTTCCTGATTCTTTTCCTCTGATAAATTGTTTTTATGCCTCTTTGTGTGGCATAATTTACCCTTTTTCACTTCTTTCATTCCTCTTCTTCCAATGCAGTCCCTTTGTAGCCCTTAATAAGATTTTTTAAATAATCATTTTGTGTATTTTATACCTATTCCCTCTACTTGTTTATAAACAGTTTGCTCTTATTAAATAATTGTGTGTGTATGTGTGTTTTCCTTGTTTACCTTTCTATGTCACTCTTGCATCTCATAATTGGAGGTTGAATTTTCCATTGAGCTCTGGCTTTTTCATCAGGAAGGTCTGGAAATCTGTTATATTGTTGAATGACCATGTCTTTCCCTGGAAGAATATGCTCAGTCTC
>NW_027187143.1:0-179 GCF_028583685.1 Petaurus breviceps papuanus | reverse complement strand
TGATATTTGAGCTTGCTTGTGGGCCTCAGTGCAGGAGCTAACAGGTAGTGAGAGATTGAAGATTAGCGAGCAAGATTGAATTATTGGGGAAGAAACAAAAAAGAATGCTTATTCACCATTTTGTATGCATTTATCTAAATTTTATTGATGATTTTGTTTTTATATCACAGTAATTTCTA
>NW_027187142.1:470833-476865 GCF_028583685.1 Petaurus breviceps papuanus | reverse complement strand
ATTAGTCTATAGGGACGCTGCTATGCCCTCTCACCACCTTCCCCCCCACGGGGACTCTGCTATGTCTCCCCCAATTCTCCTCCCCAAGTCTGGACTCACAAGTCCGTCCCCATGATAGACATGTCACTACCTCTGGGATCCCTGGTCCTTGGAGCTTTGTCCACATTTGATGGGATACTTCCTAGGTTATCAAACTAGTTATTGGTAAAAATGTCCAGTAGTGCAGGGTTATCTCAGGGCCCCAAGCATTCTGCTGGAGACCTCCGCTGGGGGGCCATTGCCCACCCTTGGAGTCTACCTAGTCAGTCAACAGGCATTAAGTAATTTAATTTAATAAAATTAATAATAAATGAATTTCTTAATTTATGCACCTACTGTGTGCCAGGCCAAACCCTGCAGGGGTCCTGGCCTCCAGGGGCTCCCAGTCTAATGGGGAGACACTGCTAGAAATGAGGCACACACCATGGATAGGGGAGAGGGAAGGCGCTAGTAGCGGCTGGGGACCAAAGAAAGCGCATCTGGAGGCAAGTCCTGAAGGAAGCCAGGACAGATGCCCAGAGTCAGGAAACAGGAGGTGACAAGGTGCTTGGGATCGATTGGCTCTGAGCCTGAATCCATTTCCCCTTAACTAGCATTTATTAGGCACCCCCTATGTGCTCGGTGGGGCTGCTAGGGGGCACCACAGCGTGCACAGCACCCAGCCCAGAGTCAGGAAGACTCATCCTCCTGAGTTCAAATGGGGCCTCAGACACTCACTAACTGGGTGACCTTGGGCAAGTCCCTTCACTCTGCCTCAGTTTGCTCTTCTGTAAAATGTGCTGGAGAAGGAAATGGCATACCACTCCAGTGTCTCTGCCAAGTAGACCCCAATAGGGCCATAGAGTCAGACATGACCCTGCCACAGGGTGCCAGCCACAGCATAGGATGATTGCGTCCTGGGGAAGACCAGCAGAATGACCACATGTAGAAGAGGGGGACCCTGGAGGGTGGGGGTGGCTCAGGACTTCGGTCCAGCCCACAGCCTCAGCATAGCCCCATGGAGAGCCCCCAAGGTGTGGGGCAGCCTTTGCCTAGGCTGGGAAAGGCTGCTTCTCCCTGCCTAGCAAGGGAGGGAGGGAGTGTGGTCCAGCAGGATCCATCCCCAACAGGTTTTGGGGAGAACTCCAGAGCAGAGGCTGTTGGGGGAAGCTGAGCCACCTAGGGGCAGCTGGGAGCCTCAGAGCTTTAAGGCATGGGTGAAAGGGAGAGCCGTTACGGGGGGCTTGGGCTGCGCAGCCCCCAGCACCTGGTGATCAGCCCTGAGCCTCTGGTTCCAGAAATGCCAGCAGCAAAGGAGGTTCTGTCCCTTTAAGCTGGCTCAGGGTCCCAGAACCATGGGAGGCCCTGCTGCATGTCTGTGTGCTGAGTAAGGAATGTGGGGCTGCGTGCCTGAGCTGTTAGCTCGGCAGGCTCCTCTCCTTTCCACTGTCCCGGCAGCCCTGATCTCACTGGGGCTGGCCAGTGCGGTGCTGGTGGCCATCCTGGGACCTAGCAGACTCCTGTCCGGCTCGGCCCATGGCAGCCAGGTGGGAGACAGCAGCTGGAAAGTTCAATGCCTGGATGCCCTGGGACCATGCTGGCACCCCCCCAACTCCCCCTGGTGCCGGAACTGGACCAGGGTTCTTAGAGGCAGAAGGAGCGTAGGGAGTGATAAGGAGGTGGGTATGGGGTCAGGCTGCACACGGGAGGGGGCGATGTGGGCCTGCCTGCCAGAGGCCCAAAGCACGGGGGGCAGAGGTTAGCAGTGCCTTCTCAGGAGCTGGGCAGGGAACGCTTCCAGCCTGCCCCAACTCCAAGGCAATTTTCTCAGCACCCTGCCCCCAGTTTGGGCCTCCCCCAGGACAACTTCTCCAAGGCCCTGGGCATGGGCACAGATACCCCCCACATCTACACACACACATTCGTGCTCTGGGAGGTGCCGGTGGGGCCCTGGCAGAGGCCAGCAGGGGGAAGGGGGAACAGGTGGGCCAGGGCTCTGACCTGCATAACTTCCTGCTGTGGTCAGTGGCTGGCAGCTGCCAGTGTGACCCACCCCTCTTTACTTAGACCACGTCCTCTTGTTCCCAGGCATATGTGGGGAGGGTGGCTGTGTATGCGTCTGACGTGTAGTGCTCACACACACACACACACACACACACACACACACACACACACTCTCACCTTCTCACCTTCTCCCTAGCCTTCAGAGGGCAGCAGGTCAGTGGGCAGGGGCCTGGAGAACCTGGGGACAGCCCAGGTCTGAAGGTAGACATTGTGAGTCTGGCTGGCATAGGGGAGTCAAGGCAGGCTTCCCTGGAAAGAAGGCAGGGGAGCCAGGCCCACAAGTTCAGCTCCCAGCTGGCTGGGACAGCCACAGGACAGGATGGTGGGGGCCTAGGGGCATTCCAGGCCCATGAGCAAAGCTCTGGAGGTGGAAAAGCATTGGGAAGGCCTCAGGAAATGGAGCTGTTCAGGGGGGTGTGGAGGAAGGGCTGTTGGGACATGATGGAGCCTTGAATGTCAGGCTGCCCTCGTTGCTGGCTTTCCTGCAGGTCCAGGAGGATTGTGGGATCAGATCTATGCTCTGGCCTGGGCAGCTGGGCCCCAAAGCCCTGGCAGCCCTGCCACCCCTACCAATCAGGGGTCAGCTCTCAGGAGGATGGAATCTGGTCTCAGGGCTTCAAGAGAGTGTTTCGAGCCCTCCATCAGCTCCATCCCTGATGGAGACCCCCACCCCCTGTGCTTGTCAAGTGGGGTTCCCACCAGGTTGGGAGATGCCCATCTGGGCTAAAGCCTTTTCTTGAAATTCCTGCCCGCGGCACCCAGTTTGGCCCCTGAGGCTAAGCCCAAGTCTGTCCTTCGAAGACGGCTCTCACATCCTCCCTCCTGCCTCTCCTGTTGGGAGTCAAGCCTTGGGCCAGGATCCCTGGTGGATTCTGAGTGAGGAGCTGCCTTCCTGGCTTCCCCCAGAACTGGATCCCTGTCCTCCAAGGTGAGGCCATCAGGAATCAGAAATGATGCCTCTTCCCTCTTCTTCCCCAGTGTCCTGCCTCTCACTACAGCCCAGACCATGATGCCAAGCCCTCTCCCCAGCCCTGTACTTTGGGAAGCTTAGTGTTGGCAGTGCCAGCCCCCTTCTCTGTGCGAGGCACTCCATCCTTCCAGTCACCCAGGCTGGCATCCGCAGGGCCGTCCTTGCCTTTCCCTTCCCCCGCACTTCTCATTCACAGTCTAACCTCATTCATTCCACCCTGGCGGCTCCCCATCCGCCCTCCTGTCCACATCCGACCCTGGGTCAGCCCTTCCCTTCTCTCACACAGCCTGGGCTTGGGATGGCCTACCTGCCCTTGCTTCCTCATATCTGCCCTGCTCCGCTCAGGTGCTGAGATCCCGAAACCTGGCTGTGGCAATGAGATGCAGGGCTCCAAGGAAAAGAATATTTTAATGCTTGTATTTCAATGTACTGCATTTCCTTTTAAATTTTCCTCTAATTTTTAGTGAATGTTTTCTTTCCCTCTCATCCTCCCCAGAGAAAGAGAAAGAAGGGAGGAAACTCTTATCAGTAGACGTATAGAGTGTCTGTGCTCTTGGGCACTGGCCACGTCCACAGCTGCGCATCTCTTCAGGCCCCCACTGGTGGCCTCTCTAGACACTGCTGTGCTGGTCAGCCAAGGCTGCAACTTGTCTTTCCCATGGTCTTGATGTTGGGTCAGCCCTCCCGGTCCTGCGTCTGCCCATCCAAGCCCTCCTGGGCTTTGGTGCTGCTTTGGCATGGAAGCATTCCATCCCACGCCTGAGCAGAACTCATCCAACTGTGCGCCTTGGCCCCCAGGCCTCGGCCAGCCCTGCAAGGGCAGCCAGCAGCACTTTGTACACACAAGACCTTTGATTTCCTCTGGAGTTTTAGTTTGTGCACCAAAAACTAGATTCAGCAACAGGGTTTCTAGGCATCACCAGACAGAGGTCTGTGGGGCCAAGGATCCCTGCACTGGGGTCAGAGACCAAGGCCTCCATTCGGTATTCCAGGCCTTCCCCCCATTCCAGAACCCCTTGCCCATTCCAGGCCCTTCACTCATTCCAGGCCCCCCCCCATTCCAGGCCTTCTCCCCGTTCCAGACCTCCACCACCCATTCCAGGCCTTCTCCCCACTCATTCCAGGCCCCCCATCCATTCCAGGTCTAGACACAGATAGACTCACACATCACACACACACTCAGACACACACATAGACATACACTTACAAACACGCACACACATACATGCAGCGTTTAAGAGTCTCATCTTCTAACCGTATCCCAAGCACCTGGCACAGGGCTTTGACAGCTCAGAGGCTTCCCCTCAATGTTGGCTGGACCTGACCAAAGTCACATAAGGAGAAGAGACCCCAGCTGGACGGGCTGTGCCCATAACATGCTATTTACACACGATGCTCACAGGCTTCACCGTGGCGTGTGTACCCTTCCTTGGGCCCTGGGCTGCATGCCCTCAGCTGGCTCCCAGGGCTGGACCTGGGGCAGGGCTAGGGTAAACTATGCTGGGGGCCAGTTGCAGCTGGGGATGTGATTCCCTGGGGCCTCCTAGGCACCTGACCCTCACAGCCCTGGCAAAGGCTCCCAGATGGGGAGGGAAGGCCAGAATATATTGGGGGTGGGGGATGCTGGGAGCCATGCTTCCTCCAGTGCCTGGGGTGGCTGGGCCAAGGGCGTAGGCAGCCCTACAGCTGCAGTAGCCGTGAGGGATGAGAGCGATGCCTGCTCTTGCCCTGGCTGTCCCAGCTGCTGTGACTTCCGCTCCGTCCGTCGTCACTCTGAAGCATGCTGGGCCCCCTAATTATCCAGGTGGGGGGAGGGGCTATAAATCTGCCCCGGAACAGGCCCTGTCCAGAGTAGCTGGAGGTTCTGGTTCAGCCTGGGGAGAGGGGTGATGGGCACCCCTGGCACAGGGGCAGGCGTCACTCATCATCCACCCCCTCTAACCATTGGGCTCTCCCATCCACAGGAGGCTTTGCTGCCTTCTCCTCCTGCTTCCCTGGCCTCTGCGAGGGGAAAGCAGCAGCCAACCTGCCTGTGAGCCTCTCCCAGCCTTGCCTGCCTGTGGCCAGTGTGGCCCTGACCCGCATCCTCCCTCACCTCTACCTGGGCTCCCAGAAGGATGTCCTTAATCAGGTGGGTGTGGGTCCCTCCCAGGCAGGAGGTGGGGGAAGGGGGGCAGGGCCCAGCCCTCACCAGCGGCCCAGTATCATCAATGGCAAGAGCTGGGATTTCTGTAGCTCCTGTAGGTTTGCAAAGCCGTGGACGTGTTATCTCCTTTGATTCTCATGACAGCCCTGGAAGTCATGGTTATTATTCCCATTTTACAGATGAGGAACTGAGGCGATGATTTGCCCAGAGTCCGCAGCCAGTAGATAGATGCCTCTGGTATGTCCAGGCCTAGTCATGTCCACTGGACGCCAGCAGGGCTTCTGGGAGACTTTGATGAGCCCCCAACCCCCCACCGAGGCAGCATGCTCATGGGCTGGAGCCAGCTGCTTTGGCTTACCCTCCTCAGGCCTCCCACTGGCCGGGAGGCGGGGTGGTCTCGGGCTCTGCCGTCTCCTGCCTTTCTTTATCACCCTGTTCCCCACTGTGAGCTCCAGTTTCTTCATCTATAAGCCAAGGGACCTGATGGGCCCTCCTTGAGACTTTGCTCTGCCCATGCAGGACCTGATGACCCGGAATGGGATAAGCTACGTTCTCAATGCAAGTAACTCCTGCCCGAAGCCAGACTTCATCTGTGAGAGCCGCTTCATGCGCATCCCCGTGAATGACAGCTACTGTGAAAAGCTGCTGCCCTGGCTCGACAAGTCCATTGAGTTTATAGGTGAGGGGGTGGAGGGAGGCTGAGGATCCTGGCCTCAAGGTTACAGGGCAGTGGGGAGGGGGCCAGGGAGGCAGCAAGGGTGTATGGCAGGGGCAGGAGAGGCAGCCAGGGTGCCCAGGAGGGGCCGGGGAGGCAGCAAGGGCGTATGGGAGGGG
>NW_027187142.1:466968-470823 GCF_028583685.1 Petaurus breviceps papuanus | reverse complement strand
GGGTGCCCAGGAGGGGCCGGGGAGGCAGCAAGGGCGTATGGGAGGGGAAGGGGAGGTGGTCAGGGTGCCCAGGAAGGGCAGGAGAGGTGTCCAGGGTGCCCGGGAGGGGAAGGGGAGGCAGCCAGGGTGCCCGGGAGGGGAAGGGGAGGCAGCCAGGATGCCCGGGAGGGGCAGGGGAGGCGGCCAGGATGCCCAGGAGGGGAAGGGGAGGAAGTCAGGGTGCCCAGGAGGGTCAGGAGAGGTGGCAAGGGCGTATGGGAGGGGCAGGAGAGGCAGCAAGGGCATATGGGAGGGGCAGGAGAGGTGTCCAGGGTGCCCAGGAGGGGCAGGAGAGGTGTCCAGGGTGCCCAGGAGGGGCAGGGGAGGCAGCCAGGGTGCCCAGGAGGGGAAGGGGAGGTGGTCAGGGTGCCCAGGAGGGGCAGGAGAGGTGTCCAGGGTGCCCGGGAGGGGAAGGGGAGGCGGCCAGGGTGTCTGGCAGCTTACTGCCCCCTAAGGGTCACTCTCTCTTCTGGCATTCCCAGACAAGGCCAAGCTGTCCAGCTGCCAGGTGATTGTGCACTGCCTGGCTGGCATCTCCCGCTCAGCCACCATTGCCATTGCTTACATCATGAAGACAATGGGCATGTCCTCAGACGACGCCTACAGGTGACCCTGCTGCTCCGCACGTGAACCCAGGCTGGGCAGGGGGCGGGGGTAGTGAGGGCAGTGCACACCATTCCTTCTAGGGTTGA
Organism: Petaurus breviceps papuanus; assembly: GCF_028583685.1. NCBI lineage: Eukaryota > Metazoa > Chordata > Mammalia > Diprotodontia > Petauridae > Petaurus > Petaurus breviceps. The sequence continues at coordinate 470,092 of NW_027187142.1, read as the reverse complement.
GACCTGGTGCCCAGCTGACCCCCTAGGGCTTTGCTCTAGCCCTAGCCCTAACCCTAATGCCAAGGACTAGCCTTCCTTGTGGCTGGAAGTCAAGCTATCTGCTCCCTCCAGGCCCCTGGTTGGGTTGAGATCTGGGCTTAGTCTCTCCATCCCTAAAGTGGACGTGGCTTAGCTGATTCTCGAGCCTCCTCTATCCAGCCCTGGCTCTCCTCATGGGTGCAGACCCCAGGCTGGGGGGATGTCAGGGCTCCTCATTCCTCCCTGAGGGGCCCTGCAGAGCCTCCCTGGGGTGGGGGGCAGAGGAAGCCCTTGCCAACCCCACATGACTCTCCATAGGTTCGTGAAGGATCGGCGCCCATCTATCTCTCCCAATTTCAACTTCTTGGGCCAGCTGCTGGAGTATGAGCGCAGCCTGAAGCTGCTGAAGGCCCTGAAGGCCGAGGGCGAACCCACGCCCCCGGTGCCAGCCGAGCCCCTGCCTCCCTCTGCCCAGCCACCGCCGCCATCATCTACCTCAGAGCCTGGCGGGGAGGGCAGCCCTCTGACACCCCCTGCCAAGCCCCTGTGTGCCAGTGCCCTCCAGCAGGGCCTCCGCGGGCTCCACCTGTCCTCCGAGCGCATCCAGGATGCCAACCGTCTCAAACGCTCCTTCTCCCTTGACATTAAATCAGCGTACGCACCCAGCAGGCGGCCCGATGCCCCGGGCCCCCCTGACCCTGGGGAGGCCCCCAAACTCTGCAAGCTAGACAGCCCCTCCGGAGTGTCCCCCAGCCCTGACAGCCCTGATTGGCCAGGGCCCGGGGCCGACCCGCCCCTCGAGGTCAAGCCTCGGCTAAGGAGGAAACACAGGCATTCTGCCACATCCCCAGGCCATGGCCTCAGCCTGAACTTTGGCGCTGCCCCCAAGTCGGGGCCGGTGTCTGGTGTAGGGGAGGACAGCCGGCTGGGCTTCTCTGTCCACGGCCTGCCCGGCCCCGGCCCAGGAGGCTGGGTTGTGCCCCTGGACTCCCCTGGAACACCCTCCCCCGAGGGTCCCTGGTACTTGAACCCAGAGGGTGCAGGGGGCAGTGGGGCGCCCCCGGTCCTCGTCCCGGCGGCCTCCTTTGGTCGGGCCAGCCTTCAGGGCAGTGGCAGTGTGGACCTGAGACTGAGGGACAAGCCCCGAGCAGAGTCCAGGGACGGCAGGCACAGTTGGCATGAGGATCCCGGGCCGGAGAAGTCCTTCAAGCGGAGGAGCTGCCAGATGGAGTTTGAGGAGGGCATGGCGGAGGGCCGGGCTCGGGAGGACCTCGGGAGCATCAGCAAGCAGGCCAGCTTCTCAGGAAGCGTGGAAATCATAGAGGTGTCCTGACAGCTGCAGGCAGGGGATGGCTGAGGGCTGGGGGCGGGGGTGGGCATGGGCGTGGGGGGGGTATTTATCAGACAGGCGGGCTGTGCCCGGAGCACCCCGCCCACGGAGGAGTGAGTCACAGTGCCCTGCCCCCAGGCAGGCCGGCCCTTGGCAGGAGCCAGAGCTGGGCAGCGCTGTCCCTCCTCCCAGCGGCCACCTGCTCCAGGCTAGGTCGTGGGTAATGGGCTTTTTATTTATCGATGCTGTTCATTCTGGCAATGACTGGCCGTTTGCAGGGCCTCCTGACGCTCTGTTTTTACTGTACGGTATTTAAATCGAAACACACGTTTCTAAGCAATATGAGGCCGCCCCTGGCTCCCTTTGGTAGCACCCTGGGGGCAGAAGGCACACAGGGCCCAGATCCTCCCTCCCCCCAGAGGCTGCTTTCATGCACTTTTTACATAAGAAAAAGGAAAAAGGAAAAAAAATCTTTGCCACAAACTGAGCCGCGGAACCTCCCGCCTCTCCCCAATTCCCCGGCCCCCTCCCCTGCATCCTTCTAGCCCCTTCTTCCTTCCTTTTCTGCAGTCAGCTATAGCAGAGACAAGGCCTAGGGCTGGGATGAGTGTGGGGGGGGGGGGTGCCTGGGGCTCCAGACCCTTGGACAGGTGCAGACAAATGGGGGGGTCCTGAGCAGGGGGACAGAGCCAGAGCCCCCAGGGTCCTTCCTGCATAAAGCCTACAGTGGCCAGGCCCATGGGGGGTGGGGAAGAGAGTGGGTGTGTTATGAGTGTGAGTGTATTGTGTGTGAGAGTGGGTTATGTGTGTGGGTGTGTGCATGTGAGTGTGTGTGTGGGAGAGTGTGTATGTGAGTGAATGTGTGTGTGTGTGAAGAGACACACAAGGCAGGGATAGGGGGGCCACTGCCTGTGCTTCTCTGTTCCCACGGCACACTCCAGATGCCAGTCCAGGCCTTTAGGGAAGACTGAAAGACTGATCTCAGGGTTCCAGTGGGGGGTGGGGCTAGGTGGGCCACTGTTCCATGCCTGTTGTGGCTGCTTTCCCACTGACTTGGGGCCTTTGTTGCACTGGCTGTCCCCCCCCCCAATCCCTCACCCTTCTGGGCTGTTTCACCCAGTCCTCTTTCCTCCCTCCTGGGCCAGTAGGTGTCTGGGGACACTCCCCACTTCCTCTGCCCCCCCCCACCCAAAAGCCTCTGGCTGGAAGAAAGTCTGCTTTTCTCCAGCCCCCTCAGTCCTGGCCTTTGTCCCAACCCCAAGTCTGCTCTCAGCCTATTGGAGTGTATGGGACAGCCCCCACCCCCACTGTGGGACCCTTCTCTCTGGACCCTGTTTCCTCATCTCCAAAATGAGTGGATTGGCGTCCGGGGCCCTCAGCAGGTCCTGAGAAGGGTGGCATCTAACCATGGGAAGAACGGCTTTGTGGGGCCCTTTCAAGGACCCTCCCGTGCTCTCTCTCCTCGACAGGGCTCTTCTGAGGGAGCACAGGGTGCCCGGGATCGAGCTCTCAGCACCTGGCTCCCTCCACCCCTTTCCTCCATTTCTTGTTCTCTATGTACCCAGTAGAGTGGTCTGGGGGTCTCTGCCCCATGGTGATGTGGGACACAAACAGCCTGGGAGTGTTTCTGTGTCCAGGGCAGTGGAGGTGGGGGACAGGAGAGGTCTTGGCCTTTGGGGGCCTTCGCTGGCCCCTGTCTCTTCCGCTCATCCCCTGTTTCTTCCCCCCTTCCTCCTCTCTCTGCCCCCTCCCCCCTCGGGCTCCTCCTCTCTCTGC
>NW_027187142.1:446277-466958 GCF_028583685.1 Petaurus breviceps papuanus | reverse complement strand
GGGCTCCTCCTCTCTCTGCCCCCTCCCCCCTCGGGCTCCTCCTCTCTGCCCCCCTCCCTCTCTGTCCTAGCTAGCTCCCACCTCTTTGCTGCCTTTGTCTCTTCCCTTCCTCCACCTCTCCCCTATAACTGTCCCCGTCCTGCCCCATCTTTCTTGCTCCCAGAGAAGAAGATAAGCTATCATGGTTGTATTTGCAATCCACGGATTAGAGAATTAAGTATTTATTATTATTATTATTAATTATTATTAATGACGATGTCAATTTGCCTTCTGCTCTCTGTTGACTTGCGTTTCTCTGACTTGGCGTGAGCTCCTCACTGGTCGCCCCCAGTTGTCTGGGCAACGGCTGAGTGGGGCTTTCCTTTGCAGGTCGCAGGGCTCCCTCCCTCCCCCCATCTCTGGAGTCACTGATGTGTGACCAGGGTCCCTGGGACCCTCTCTTAGACTTGTGCTTTGAGATTCCAAGCTGTCCCTTCTTCCCGGTCTCAGGAGGCCACCGCGTCTGAGGGCAGAGCTGGCATTACTGCCTCGCAGGGACAGCTGGGACTCAGGGATACATGGGGGGGTGGTCCCCTGACTTGTCCTGGCTCCTTGGCTCCCATGGGACCCAGGGGTGAGAGGCAGTACCCACCCCCTCCAGGAGACCAGGGATGGGGAGAGAAGGGGACTATGACTGTGGATTGGTTTTGTGCCGAGTTGTTCTAGGGGGCTCCATCCCCCCAGCCAGCCCACTTTAAATCCTCTTCTTGGCTCCCTCTCTCCTCCCCCGCCACGGCCAGTCCAGCGTGTCTCCTGACTGACTCTGAGACCGGGGACCAGACACCATCTCCTGCCTGCCTGGGTCCCCACTCCAGGTCACGGCTGATTAGGAGGGGCCCGGCTGCCCCCCCCCCCGCCCCGAGTTATTAGTGACTGGCAGCAGCCGGCCTCTCCTCCCTTCCTTCTGGTCCTTTCTTTTGTATTTGGAAACAACGTGTTGTAATAAAGATTCCTCTAGATGTTTCCCCACGGCCTCAACTTGGCTCTTCTCTCTGTGGGTGGCAGTGACTGAGGAGGGGGAGCACTCAGCTCAGAAAGATTGTTGTCACTGAGGTCAGCATCATCTGGAGGGGACAGGAAGAACAGCCCCAGGCCCTCTCTGGGGCGCTGCCGGTCTAAGCGATGTCAGGGTAGGGGGAGCAGACCCAGGATCTGTTCTCAGGGAAATGAGGTCCCAGGGTCAAAGAAACAAGGGGCTCTGAGCTGACTTCCCACCTGCTCAAAAATGATGTGATCCATGGGGCGGCCAGGTAGCACAGCGAGTAAGAGCACCGGCTCCAGTGTTGAGAAGACCTGGAGATCGAATCCCGGGCTCAGACACTTAGCACCCACCCAGAAACACCTGGCCGTGTAACCTTGAGCAAGTTACTTAACCCCAATTGCTTAGGGGCAGCCAGGTGGCTCAGCGAGTAAGAGCACCGGCTCCAGTGTTGGGATTGACCTGGATCAAATCCGGGCTCAGATACTCAGCACCACACCCAGAAATAACTGGCTGTGTAACCTTGAGCAAGTTACTTAACCCCAATTGCTTTAAAAAAAAAAAAAATTTGATGTGATCCTAAGGAACAGAAGACATCAAGGGTGAGACTCTGAACTTCCAAACTGTAAGGGACCTTGGGGACCATCCGCTGGGGCTGCCTTGCTTTTCAGGCCCCTTGAGGTCTGGCCTTAGAGCATGCAGGTGGGGGCTGTTCAGATCACAGACACCATCATCAAGTGTAGGGTGAGGACATTGAGGAGCCGGGGAAATTCAGAGATGGCCCCAACTAGGTTTGGTCTAGTACTGAGTGGGCAGGGGGCAGAGGCTGGGGCAGCCACACTCACTGTGCTGCCTTGGGCAGGTCACTTTTCCTCTGAGCCCCTTAGGGGCTTCCCAGCTTGTGCATTATTTGGAAGGGTCCATACATTCATGCCAAGCATCGCTACCTTGTGACTTGTCCAGTGGAGGTCACTAACTCTTCATCAGCTCTCCTGTGTTGGGATCTGCAGTACACTTTCAAAGGGCCTCCTGCTGGGGAGGAGAACTGACCTCTGCAGGGTCAGCTGGGGCCTTGGGAGAAGGGGGAGCAATGCATGTGGATTTTGAGGGGCTGGTGGCTGAAAGGAGGAGAAATCTGGGAGGAAGGTAGAGCAGAGGCACAAACCCAGCTGCAAGGGCCCACAGCACTGCCCAGGGCAGCCAGAACCAGTTTCAAATGCACTTAGCCAATATTTAACACAATAAATAAAAATACGATAAAACAGCTATTATGACATTGGAAGAGTAAGTTAGCATGCAGCCTTTGGGGGGTAGCGGCAACCTAGGAGCCCCAGGGCAGCGGCTGGCACAGGCTCTTAGATCTGCTTTGCTAGGAAAGAGAGCTGTTCAAGGGGTCAACAGTCTTTTAATTACATTCACTGGCTAGGGGGAAAAGTCAGCCCCCTGAACTTCAGAGAAAATACAAAAGACCAACAGACGGGGCTTCTAACTGTCTGAGAAATTAAAACAGACAGATCTAACTGTCTGACCAAGGTAATTCATACATTGTTACCAGAGAGAGGCATCAACATCTAGGTTTTTCAGAGGTGGGGGGCGGGGGAAGGCAGGGGGGGGAGCCCGGTGCTCCTTAAAAGCTACCCAGAGTCTCATCTGGTTAAATCACGAGAATGCTTCCAGTGAGTGAGACCCAAAGCAAAATGCTGACCTCAGAGTATATATGCCCTGCTTCAGGGTCAGAGGGCATCACAACCCTCCTGATCCAATGCCTAATTACAAAGCAACAAGAGGCATGGGTCTTCCTGAAAAACAAGCCTCCCCTAATCTGCTCCACATGAGGAAGATCTTATATCCCATTAACATTACAGGGGGGTGGAATGTGGGGCCCTCTAGGAACCAGCTGGTCATAAGGATGCTCTGAGTCATGGCTGGGGGCCCACTTAGTGGCCGCTCCAGATTTCTGTGAACCCCCTATGGAATGGTCCTCCAGCTTCCACCTGGGGGTGCCCAAGACTGAAAGCTTATCACATCCCTTCCCCTGCCTTCATGCTTGCCTGACGGAATCACAGCTGAGGGCCCATTGATGAGCTTGGAGAGCTAGGGTGGGAAGGCCCCAATGCCCCACACACTCCTGGCTGAAACCAAAGCCATCCCCCCTCCAGTGAAGAGGGGGCCTTCTTGGACACCTCATTTCATCAGAAGAGTTCTGGATGGAGAGAGAAGAGCTAGCCCTTCCACTCAGGTAATGTTGACCTCAGTTTCCCCACCTGTAAAGGACAAGGTAATTCTCACTCTCCAGCACTGGTCATTGATGAGCCTCTGGGAAGGAGGAGGAAGGAGGTGCTGTCCTGGCTTTCCTCCCCCAGAAGAGGCCTCAGAGGCCCTGGGGCATGCCACCCCCCCCCCACTTCCCAGGCAGGCAGACACCTCCAGTGATAAACACTGGGCATAGAAAGAGAAAAATGTCTGCCCTCCCAAAGTTCACAGTCTAGTTGGGGAGACAAAATATAAGCCACCAGGTACGATTAAGCTGTACATAGAACTGATAGGAAATAGGTGATGGGGGAAGGCCCTGGGTTCAGAAGGCTTGCCGAAGGAGGGATTTTGGTGGGGGCTTAAGGGAAGCCGGGGTGGCCAGTGCCTGGAGCTGAGGAGGGAGAGAGGGGGCTGGTCAGAGTGCCCAGAGCCAGAGAGCGAGGTCATGGCCCATGGGGAGGCCAGGCAGGCCACTGGCTCAGGGTGCAGCGGGCAGGGTGTGAGGCCCATGAGGCCTAGAGGGGCAGGAGGGGAACTGCTTATGTAGGGATCTGAATGCCAGACCTTTTGTTTGCTCCCAGAGGTATTGAGTGTCAGGGCTGGTCGGCAGCTGAGTGGAGGACAGACTGGAGTGGGCCCCTATTACAGTGGTCTGGGTGTCAGGTGACCAGGGCTTGGGGCAGGGGGATGGGGGAGCTGCGTCAGAGGAGACACAGACACTGGGGAGACCTTGGCTCAAGATCCCATGTGGGTGAAGCCAAGGACGCTGCCCCTAAGGGGGGTGCTGAGGGGGGGCAATGGAGAGACAAGAGGGCTGGGGAGGGAAGATCAAGAATTCGGGAATAGACAGGCTAATGTGCCACTTGAGATGTCCAGTAGGAAGTGGGAGTTGAGAGCCTGGAGGTCAGGAGACGTCAGGCCTGGACTCGTAGCCAGTGATAGAAAGCTGATCCTTGAATTCACTCCCCAAGAGAAATTGTGAGGAAAGAGAAGGGTAGAGGGCCCAGGACAAAGCCTCAGGGCCCCATGAGGGAGATATCTGAGGAGGCCCCAGCCAAGGACACAGAGCAGGGGAGGCCAGAGAGGGAGGAGGAGGGCTAGGAGAGAGAGTGTCCTGCAAAGCCCAAGAGAAGAGGGGGTCCAGGAAGGGAGTGTCCACGGTGTCCCAGGCCACAGGGGTCAAGGACAGTGAGGATGGAGAAAAGGCTACTTGTGGTCACTAGGAGCTCATTCTGGAGGGAAAAGCTTCAGCAGAATGATGGGGTCAGAGTGGGGAGGGAAAAGCTGAAGGAAATACAGATACCTTCTCACAAAGCTTAGGTGAAAGCACCAGCCCCGGGGTCTTGCCTAGGCACAGGGGGAGTCAGGGTCTAAGTCAGGCTTTGAACCCCAGCAGCTGTGGGGGATCTGGGGGAGCAGGGAGCCTTGTGGCAACAAACACTGCCTCAGAGACCACAAGCTGAGCTGGGCTGGACTGAACGCTGGTCTTGGCAGACCCTGGGCTAGGCTGGACTGGGCTGGGCAGGGCAGACCCTGGACTGGGCTGGGCTGAACCCTGGGCTGGGCTGGGCAGACCCTGGGCTGAAGCCTGAGCTGAGCAGACCCTGGACTAGGCTGGAGAGACCCTGGGCTGGGCTGAAGCCTGGGCTGAGCAGACCCTGGGCTGGCCTGGGCTGAAGCTTGGGCTGGGCTGGGCTGTGCAGACCCTGGGCTGGGCTGAAGCCTGGGCTGGGCAGACCCTGGGGTGGGCTGGGCTGAAGTCTGGCCTGGGCTGAACCCTGGCCTGGGCTGAAGCCTGGGCTGGGCAGACCCTGGGCTGGGAAGACCCTGGGCTGGGCTGAAGCCTGTGCTGGGCAGACCCTGGACTGGGCTGAAGCCTGGGCTGGGCAGACCCTGGCCTGGGCTGAAGCCTGGCCTGGGCTGGGCAGACCCTGGGCTGCTCTGAACACTGGGCTGGGCTGAAGCCTGGGCTGAGCAGACCCTGGGCTGGGCTGGGCAGACCCTGGGCTGGGTCAGAGGACCAGGCCAGCTTGGTGGGTGGGGGGGTGGGGGAGCAGTGCCTCCGCTCAGCTGGCCTCCATTTAGTCAGAGAACATCTATTTATAGCCTTAGCAGTGCTTCAGGGTTGGTGAAGGCCACTCCTCCTCTCTGACGGCTTGGGTCACATACATAGGCACGCTCACGGATCACAAGGGCACACACAGACTCCCAGGCAGATGTTACAGAATCATGGAGAAGCATCTGTGAAGCCCCTACTGTGTGCTGTGTGCTTGGGCCACACAGACAGAAGAGAAGGTCCCTGACCTCCAACTTGAACTCTGTGGGGAGGCTGCGGAGTTCCCCGGGCAGGTCCTTAGGAGGGCATTTCACTGGGGGTAGGGGTGGCGGAGGTGGGAGCAGGAGCAGCTTTGTGGGGAGGTGGCCAAGCTGAACCTCGGAGAAGAGGAGGTCTCCAGCTGCACTTCCTGCCGCCAGGGTGCTCTCTCCTCCCCCTCGTGGCCTCCCAGCCTCATGCCCTGCGTCCCCTGGATGAAGGCCCCCTGCCTGACTGCCCCTGATCCTCATCGGATGGAAGCTCCCTGAGGGCAGGGTCTGCCTCAGGCAGGGCTGGGCATAGCAAAGGATCCTGCCAGGGAGGCTCCTTCCCCCTCACACATGGCCAGAGCCTCTGGCCACAGCCACCCTTGGTCTCTGCAAAGATTTTAGACTTCCTTCTAGACTTAGCAGAGGATGTCAGTCAGTCAACAAACACCTAGTGTGTGTTGTTACTGGTGGTGCCTGTGCAGGCACCACGAGAGCCTTTTGGGGCCAGTCAGTGGCTGTCTGAAGTCTTCTCCAGTCTGTTCCTCCCCTCCCCTGTCTGCCATCTCTTTGCCCTTCAGTCTGATCAGTGACTTGGCCAAAGGGATAGATGGCATATGGACACCCTCAACGACAGGCCAGAGTGACAGGCTGCACTGAGGAAGAGGGCACTTACTGGGGAATGCCAAGTCTTACACTTGGGTTCAAGATTCAATTTCACAAGTACACGATGGGTACACATGGCCAGACAGCAATTCATCTGCAAAAGAGCCAGAGATCTAAGTGGACCACAATCTCAGTATGTCACTCATGGGCTGTAACAGCCAAGATGGGCCTGGTTAGGGGGACCAGGGGTCCAGGACTAGGGAGGCACCGTCTGCCATAGTCAGACCACATCTGGACTGCTGTGAAGGAGAACAGAGGTGATATCATGTGAGGGATAGGGAAAGGGGCCCTTGGGGATAATGTCTCTGCTAGCATTAGCCTCCTCAGCCCGGCCTTTAGGGACTTCTTTTCACCCGCTGCCACCACAGTCTTTTAGGTGTATGTGAAGGGTTCTCTTGGGGAAGGGGCTCAGCTTCAGAGTCAGACAGGATGACACATCCCACACACACCACACTCATACACACACACACTCACATGTACACACTCACACACACACACACACCCCAGACATATCTTCTACAACACACACACTCACATATACACAGTCACACACACACCCCAGACATATCTGCTACAACACACCCCATACACACACTCGAACACACACCCAAGACATATCTTCTACAACACACACACTCACATACACACTCACACACATGCTCACATACACACACACACCCCAGACATATCTGCTGCAACACATACCATACACACACACTCACACACACCGCACTCACACTGACACTCACACACACACACATACACAGCTCTTGAAAGTGTGAGCTGTCTCCTGGCACCTCGGGGAAGGCATGTGAGAGGTCAGGGAGAGTACTCACCTAGCCTCAGTTCTGGAGGCTGGCATCCTGGGACCTAGACTGGAAGTCCTTCCTTCCTCAGTGTGTAGGGCATCCTCCATGATCTCATGCCGGGAAGAATGGAACCCATGCCAACCTGAGGCCCCAGCAGCGTGCCAGGCTGCCCCCGCCCTAATGTCATGCCTTTCATCTTCAAAGCTCAGACCCCAAGGGAACAGGGATGACATGGGGAGACTCCTAAGATAGTCCCACCTGAGCCAAGGAGTCTCTAGCCCTGTCCTCTCTACCCAAGCTGGGGCTCCTGGGATTCCTGGGGCCTGGAACTGGGGCCCCGTCTCTCTAAACTCCCATTCGGTTCTCCCCAGCTAGGCCGGGAGAGGGGGAGGGCATGCACACTCACTGGACTCCTATCTGAAGAAGGGGGGTTGGGGGTAGTGAGTCCCTGGGTCTGGGTCAGACCAGCACCCATCCAATCCAGCCCTTCCTCCCTCTGGGCTTTCTCAGCTCCAGTCCTGTGTGACCAAAACACCAGTGGGTAGGAGAGATTGGAGGGAGAAACCCAGCTGACAGGTGTGGTGGTGCTCAGGCCTGATGGGATGGATGCCAAGGGGTGCCCCTAACAGAGGGGGGCAGCCTCCTGAGATGATCCACAGTCCAGAGCCCTCGCAGTTAGCTGCTTCATTTTATAGATGAGGAAGCCCAAAGAGAGAAGGCACTTCCCCAAGGCCACACAGCTAGGGAGCTCCCTAGAGTAAAGTGTGAGGGTGAGGGCTGATCCCCCCCAAAGCTGGTCAAGGACCAGAGAAGGAAGGACAGCTCCACAGTGTCACCTGCTGGCAGCCCTGAGACTGTGCCTGTTCCTGGGGCTGTGCATCCTCGCCCTGGAGGGGAAAGGGGCAGATCACAGTGGCTGCCCCAAGCCTCCTGGAGCCCCACCCGGCCTTCCACATCCTCTTGGAGAGATCCTTGTCTGCCGGGGCCAGAGGAGCCTGGAGTGCCCAGCTCAGCTCAGGCAGCAGGTGGGAGGGCCCTAAGCATAAAGCATCTGACCTGGGGCGGGAGGAGGAACACATGTGCAGAAATACAAAGAAGCCTTCTGGGCTTGGATTTGAAATGGCCAGTTAGAGAAAAAAATGACCCCAAGCCCAAGGCAATTATTCTGAGCATCATCATATTGAGCTGGCCAGCAGCAGTCTCCCAAGGAAAGCTTGGGGGAGCTGCCCCGACCATCAGGAAAGGGGGAGTATTTAAAGTCAAAAACCGCAAAACGGGTGTGGGGAGTACAGTTAGTTTGACAATGGTAGATAAACAGGTCCGTTATAGCCAGGCCTTGATCTGGACAGTTGAATAGCCCTACCCTGACTTATCGGGGGTCCCAGATGTCCGTGTCCTGCCCTGGGTCATTCTGACATGTTATCAGAAAGTACAGCAAGGTGGGAGGGGCCCCTGGCTAGGCACGAACGAGTTCAGGAGGATTTCAGTAAATGTCCACGCTTGTTACATACAGGAGCTGGATATATGAGGCTGTGGTCATTTCAGCCCCCCCTTTTATTTGGTGAGACCCCTGTCTGAGTCATCAGACTCAGGGTTCGATACTGAGTCAAGAGGAGAGTAGGAGAGACTAAGCAAAGAGCTTGGTGGCCTCCAAACATTGCTGAATGAAAGAGACAAACCGAGAGAGAAGACAGGGTCCGAGAGTCAAAGAGAGTCCAGCCAAAGAGGAGACCAGGGTGGTGAGCCAGGGGGACCAATTATGTAAAGACTGGTACCAGGAGGAGGAGGCCTGTCGGGCTTGCTCACAGCCATCCAGTCTTTTACGTAACTCAGCAAGTGGCTGTCATATTACTCCAGAGCGGTCGACATAAAAAACAGCAGCATTCACCCAAAGCCATGGAAAGGCCACCTAGTTTCATAAACAAGAGGTCTAGGCCTCGGCAGTTCTGTAAAACGACCTCGGCCAAAGAGTCCAAGGAGGCCTCTGAGTGTGAAACCATACTTTCCAAGGACTTGATGTCCTTATCCATCTGTTGGCTCAGGAGGGCAACGCTGACATCCCCCTTTATGAGGGCCGAAGCGCCAACAGCAGTGGAGCCTGCAATGTCGAGTCCAAATAGAAGGGGACTAGAATAGGGGCAGCTTGGCGGGGACGCGAAAGGCCAAAATGCTCATGCGCCCCTTCCTCAGAATACAGATACCCTTGGGGAAGCCCATGAACCAAAATGCAGAGTTCAGAAAGGGAAGAAAACTCTCCTCCCTAATACAAGTGGTGAGACCCCGAGTGCAGGCAAACCACATATCAGGTGGGTCTCCCAACCAATAAGGGGAGCGAGCGGGGGGACACCATTAGACTAGCTGTGCAGGTGCTATAGCAGGGGGGAAGCAAGTAAGGCGAAATCGGGGTTTAAGAGGCAAGTACTGTTCCCCTGTACATCCTGAAGAGTAAGGTGAGGACGCATAGGGGAGCAGCGGGCAGGGTGAAGTTAGAAATCTCAGACAAATTAGCTTGTGCGGCCACCCCTACAAAGTAAGGGGGTGCCGGGTCCACACACAGCCAGCAAGAAGATGTTAAATCAGGATTGGAGGTGTTCAGGAAAGAATACACAGCATCCAGGGTGCAGAAAACAGAAGAACTGGGATCAGAAAGTGAGGGGGTGCTATCATCCAGGATCTGAGGGGTGGTCAGCCCCCTGTCTGATTTGAAGTCAGGTGGGGGCCTTGCTAGAGGGTTAAGAGTGAGGTTAGGGCCAATAGGTAACCTGGGGACGGGAACCACCTGTTTCTGAATGGTAAAGAGGCCACCATTATCCCAACCATAGACATACATTTGCAGGCCCCAAGAGTGGCCTAGTTTCCATGTAGGATCAGTTGGATGTTTAACAGTTAGCATCATGGGATTACACCTTTTGAGAGTGAATTTAGAAAGGACAAAGGTACATTGTAAGGTAATCAAGTGATCCCGCCCATTAGGAAGCCAAGTGCCCTGGGTCTTACAACCCCATTTAGCACAATGAAAGTTCCCATTTCCTTGACATTTGGCTGGGGGGGGGGGAGGTGGGCCCCCTACCCCCAGGCCGGGCTTGCACAAAACCATAGCCAGCGAAGTTTGCTTTCTACAGCCCCAACTGCTGAGCTAGAAGTAAAAGGGCAGGTACCACCCCCTCCCCAAACAGGGTCATTTATGACCCTTTGCATGTTTCATCCATAACCTAAAAGGTCACAGAGATCAAAGGCAAAAATGGGACCCCATAGGTGATCACTTTTCGAATCAGGGCCCCAAAAGGGGGAATGGAGTGTGATTTTACAAACTGGTTTTACAAATTGATACTGATGTTACAAATTGGTATTGCAAACTGAGTTTACAAAGTGGTTTTACAAACATAGATCCCAAGCACCCCATCATTCCTCCCTTAAACAGATGATACCCAAATTCATTTGGGGACAGGGGGCGATGATCTCAGCTTCCGGAACTGCTTCTTGCTGGGAAGGGGCGCAGACCTGTCCCTGCCTCTCAGGGTGCCATCGTTCAAGGGATGGGGTCTGTAGCCAGCGTCCAGAGCCTGGCTGATGTCAGGTCCAGGGGTGATGGGTCATGGTCTTGGAGAGTGGTTGCTACTCAGCCTGAGATGTCACCTGCAAGTGAAGGGTGCTAAGCCTAAAAGACACAAATCTAGCAAAAAGATTAAACAAACAAGGGTCAAAAAGAAGTAAGAGAAAATTGACCAGAAGTGGGGTGAGTATGGGCCAGTATAATCCATTACTCAGACTATTTCACTGTCCTTTATATTTTCCCATAGACAAGATACCTCATAAGTGTTTAGTCTTTTACTAACATATTTGTACTGCCTTTAACAAAAGAGGTTCCTGACATGAACCTCACAGCTAGATAGTAGACATACATCCTTGTTTCACAAAGCTTGTTTATTCTCTGATTATATTCACTCTGGAAGAAAGAGATAGTTCAGAAATTGAATCTTTTACATGTATTTTCAGTTACAAATGTTAACTTTTGCTTAGATAATGGAATAACCACAAATTCAGATCAAAACAGCAAGATCTCTTCTGCTTTACAACTCATTGCATTAATTTAGCAATAAATTTATCTTGTAAATGAAAGTTTTAGTAGGCCTTATAAAATTATTCTAGAGATTTTAAAAATCTCCTTTAAAAGTATTTTCCCTCTTTTTTAAAATAGTTTCAAGATTTATAAATGATCAATACACTTTTATGAAGAAAGTAAATTGAAAACTTTTAAAATGATCTTAAGCAGTTTGCATAACTTTCTGCACAAGTTGTAATCCTAGATGAACATAATATTAGATTTTCCAGTAAGCTAAGATGGAAGAGGTCACTTCTTTTACTGTCTCCTCGCTCTGATCATAGAAACCTGGTATAGAAGGAAAAAAACAGGGATCTGTAACATTCCAGATATGATAAGGATAAAACATCCTTGATTCTGTTTAAATTCAGGTGAGTTACAGATATCCAACCAGGCAGTATCCATTCCATCTCAAAGCTAGACTCAGGAATAGGTGGGGAACATTCCTTTTCAAAGGAACCCCATGGGTAAACTGAGCCAGGAGGGATCCCATCCCAGACAGAGGCTAAGATTGTCCCTCCAGCCTTTACCAAATACAGACTTCCACCTGTCCACAGTACAGGATCAAATTTCCTCTGAGTAGCTTGTGGTATTTTCTCTCAGATACTGATTTAATGCAGATAACCATACCCAAATTCAAACTCAAAATAAAATTTAGTTATGGTCCCAAATGCCTTTTACCTTAAACAACAAGCCTCACCAATCACAGCTTAGAGCCAGTTATAATTCTTTCTATTCTCTTGTAGTTGCAATAAGCAATAAAGATTTATCAGGGCTCACAACTGTAAGGAATTCCATTTACCATCTTTCCTTCTGAAATCTAAAAGCCAATTGATAGAAATCCTTTCTAATCTTTGCAACTTTTTAGCAAGTTGGGTTCATTTAAAAACTACATGAGTACAACTGTTCCTTTCCCAATGACCTTGCTTAACAGAGATCGTTTCCAGAGGACTTGGCAGTTTCACAACATAATACATGCAGGAGTGAATGGGGGAAGGGCTAATAATGATGCCCTGCTTAGCCAGTTCTCATACATGCAGGAGGACTGTTCTGAATGGGCAGAGCTAGTCAGAATAAAGTTGTCACAGTTTTAGGTTTTAGCATGAAAATAGTAGCCCAAATAACTTAGTTAACAGTCTGACAATTTCAAGCAATCTTAACTGAAACTTCTTTCTAAACAAAGACAGACTTGGAAGCTTATGCTTTCCCAAATTACAATACTCCAAAACTTTAAGAGAAACTGCTTCTCATACAGCATAGAGAGTACAACTGTTTACCAGTAACAGTGTCATAAACAATTATCATGTTCTCAAATTTGTACTTTGAAATAAAAACAAATGAATTATCAATCTGATGACCTTAAAACTCCAGTTTTGAAGTTACATGGAAGTAAAATTTTCTTGATGCTACAGAACCAATCAACTTATCACTATAAATCAATTACATTCTGGAATCTCACATAGATGGTGATTGTGGTGATCCATAAACTTTCAAATTAACATAAATACATCCAAGATGAAACAAGCTTGAAAACTTCATCTATATATATATATATATATATTTTTTTTTTCCTGAGGTTTCTCATTTGCTCAAAAAGAATTCTACAAAAATGCCTTTCCAATTCACTGTGCATGGAATCATTCATTTTGTCATTACTAATGTGGAAACTATAACTTTAAATCACTGTATATTTCCAGAATAGCCAAAAAGTTCAATGAACAATAAGCTATCACAGTAAATATCAGCAGTATTATTACTACCTATTTGTATCCCAAATGTAACAGCTTTAAATCATTGGATATTATAACATAAAAATCCAATTCACATGAAATAAACATTTTAACACTGTTAGCAGAACATAGCTGGTTTTACACAACTTTTCTCCATCTTTTTAGTTTCAACAAAATTCAGATTGAAAGCTGCTTTATGTAACAGCATTTCTGGCTCACAATGGTCACTCAGTTTTTGCAGTATAAGAGGATTTTACAGTCTAGATTGCACAAGTTGAAGATACCATAGTAAAACAATGACATTATGACATTAATTACATTTTCAATTCATCACATACCAAAATTATTGATAGGAAATTAGGCTTACCAAGTGCAGAGGCTTTTCTCCTCTCCCCACAATTGCAGAGCCTGATTGTGGACCCAGGGGTTTAAAAGGAGGGGGGGGGGTCATCTGCCTTCATAGAGGTGGGGGCTTCAGGGTACCCAGGGCTGTTGCCAGTGGGGCCCTCGATATAGGTGCTATGCCCCCCTCTTCTTTTTCTTTTTTTTTTTTTCAAGTGGGGGAGGGTAACTCAAATTCCCTACTACTCTTCAGCACTCTCATCTGGTGAGAGGCTTTAACAAAATCTGCTCAAATGTTTTTAGCTGTTCTATCATTTACTGCCATAAATTTCACGTATGTGTCCACTCTTGATAACTTCTTTGAAAGTGAAAGCTTTGAATCTACCAGTCGAGTGAGTGGGACCCTGGTGTCCCCTTCTGTGCCAGAGAGCTCAAAGCTTCACCCCTGAGGTGTCTCTTTTACAGATCTATGTATTTTCCTAATTTGCCCCAGTGCCAAATACTATATGTCTTTAGCACTGAATCAGGAGGGACACTCTTCAGAAATGACCAGAATGTATTCAGTTGCCTTTCAGTCGCATTCTGATACTTTCTTCTTTTAGGTGAGGCAGGAAATAGTGAAATGTTCGTCTGCCTGCCCCTTTGATCTGAGGGGAGAAGATGCCCTCCCTTCCTTATCGCCTTCTTCTCACTCTACTTGGCCAGAGTGGAATGAAGAGGAAGAGATTTTTCAAACTTTTAAAGATCTTCAAACTTCTGTCACACCTTCCAGCAGCAAATCCCTTACACCTCTCTTAACTTCCTCCCCTGCTCCTTCCTTTGCTGCAGCTTCAACTTTCTTGGTTTTCCTAATGTCTCCTCATCCTTCTGCTGGACTTTGATCAAAACCCCTTTAAAACCACACACACTGCACTTCTTTTTCCTAATTCTGACCTGACCCTTCTCCCACACTCCTTGACTCGCACTGACCACCACACAACCCAAACAAGACGATATTTGCCCCTCTCTCTCTCTGTCTCTCTCTCTCTGGAGCCTGACCCATTTTATCGGGGACAGTGAGCACCGCTCCACCCGTGGGGAAGAAGGCAACCAGAAGAGAGAAAACCAAATAGTGCAACCCCAAGAGCAAGACACCAAACTAGTGCAAGCAGACGTCCCGAGACTACAGTAAGAGAAAGGGCAGACAAGAATTGCAGCTGAACACACACTCAGACCCATAATCACACCTGTTTCCATCCACACTTACATAAAAGGGCCCACACAGACAGACAGAGAGAGGTCTCTGCCCGGACTTGCGAAGAACTGGTCTGCACACGAGCCAAGATCCCTGGGGCTGAGGAACGTCTCTCAGCAGCTGTTCCCTAGGAATTTGGGGAAGCAGCCCTCCTGGTTCCCATCCTGGTCCCGACAGGGCAAAAGAAAAGACACACAAATCACACAAGAAATCCCATTAGCGGCATCCCGCTGAAAGCTATGAGGGAGCGGACAGCTACACTCCCTCACCCAACGGAATACTCGCCAACCACACTCGGATCCAATCCCCCTCCCCAGCAGGACTCACAAGCCACAGCCACGAGACCTCTAGGCACTCGCTGGGAGTTGTCCTCAGGCACTCAAGTCAACCCAAAATCGTTGCTACCCTTGAGACCTGGCCTCTACAGCACCAGCCACCTTCCGGGGGACTTCTTTCCTCCTCCGAGAGTCGAACAGGGTGATCGGCCCGTGACAACTCGGAGGGGAGAAAAAGAAAAAAGAAAACAGGATGCTCAGGCAGAGTTAAAAAAATAGGTTTAATCCACAACACCCAGCTGCCTTAGGTAGTGAGAATCAGAGGGGCCGAAACAAAAGTGATTTCGGGGTGCCTCCCGTCTGACTCCTGATACCCAGATGTAATGGAAATGCAGATTTAAAGATCTTCCCTGCCCCTAGGCTAACGTGCACCTGGAGCCTGGGGTGGGAGGCTGGTTTTTCAGTAGATACTTTTTGATTGGCCAGTGGGTCAATAAGGTTGTTACATTCTCTGAGCCAGGAGAAGGCTATATAAGCCCTGATGTGTAGCTTTGTTTTGGGACTCACTTTGAGAAGTGTTCTGTGATTTGATCTGAATTCTGGGAAGCCGTTGTTGAGAGTCCCCCGGCTTTGAAAAACCCAGAATGTGGAAACCCAGATGTTGACTGGGTATGGATGTAATGGTTGGACAGTTTGGAAATCTGTCTACATGATGTTTCTGTCTTGATAATTATGTCCGTATATTTTGAAGTTAACCCATTTTGAGTTGCTTTCCTTTAACAAAGCAGATCCAAGAACCTGTGGTAGCTGCAAACCCTGAGGACGCTTGGGGTGCTTGCTGCTACACCAGACCACACTGCGATGGGTGGCTTGGTCATGGAGAAAGCAGCCAAAGGCTTATCTGGGTGGGACCTCCAGTGAAATGGGCAGTTAGAGAAAAAAAATGACCCCAAGCCCAAGGCAATTAATCTGAGCATCATCATATTGAGCTGGCCAGCAGCAGTCTCCCAAGGAAAGCTTGGGGGAGCTGCCCCGACCATCAGGAAAGGGGGAGTATTTAAAGTCAAAAACCGCAAAACGGGTGTGGGGAGTACAGTTAGTTTGACAATGGTAGATAGACAGGTCCGCTATAGCCAGGCCTTGATCTGGACAGTTGAATAGCCCTACCCTGACTTATCGGGGGTCCCAGACGTCCGTGTCCTGCCCTGGGTCATTCTGACATGTTATCAGAAAGTACAGCAAGGTGGGAGGGGCCCCTGGCTAGGCACGAACGAGTTCAGGAGGATTTCAGTAAATTTCCACACTGGTTACATACAGGGGCTGGATATATGAGGCTATCGGCATTTCAGGTTCAGTCCCCCAGGAGAACCACGGGAGGGTCAGTGCTGAGAACCCATTCATTGGACATACTGGGGAAACAAAGGCCTACAGCAGGTCAAGCCAACTCTGTGCTTCCTCTCCAACACAAGCAAATTGGTGATGCAGCCCCCAGGACTTGAGTATATCCTGCTCATTCCCTTCCTGCTCTTAAACTCATGTCCACACAGGCAGGCAAGCAGGCAGGTGGCCATTCTGACTCCCAGGCTCATGGCTCGCCCCTCTGTGGACCACTCCATACCAATCAGCTCTGGGCTGGGAGAAATCCCTAGGCCTTCCCCCTCCCCCCTCCCCACCTCCATGGCTGTTTCCTAATCTGCACATGGGACTGTGGGCTCTTTGTAGGTTGTAGGAGAAAGGGGGAGCCTGGGCAGGCTGACTGACTCACTCAGCCCAGGGGCCTACAGAGAGAGCAGAAATTTAGCAACTGTTTGGGCTGCGAGAGATGCCAGGTACAGCCTGACTCTGAGTCCCAGAAATATGACAGGCCCTGCTTGACTTCTTCTCAGGGATCTCCTCTCACACTAGGTTGTGTAAAGTGAGTGGAGCCTGCCCCAGAGGAGGGAGGAAGATCACCAGGATGAGGCGCCAACCCTGGCTCTCAAATGGTTTAGCTGAGACTCAGTTTCCTCATCTGTCCAATAGGGCAATAAGCCTTGTAGTCTGCCTCACAGGAGTGCTGAGAGGAAAGACCCCCCCCAAGATACTGCACCAGGCTCACTGTCAGCTTGGCTGGGCAGGCCAGGGGAACCTAGGGAGGGAGAGAGAGGCCAGGCCCTCAAAGATGGCTGATGGGAGAACCATAGACAGCAGAGTGAAGACTGGGGCCTGCCTGGGAGGGGAGTCCTTTTGGCTGTGGGTGTTGGTACATGGGCCATGTTCATCCACCTCCTCCCTAGACCTTGGCCAGACATTCCAGGAATTGAGCTGTAGGAGGCTGTTTGCCCACTCAGCTATGTGTGAGGCCAGTTCAGTCCATGGGATCTGTGAGAGTCAGGCCCGCTTTAGCCCCTCTCCAAGCCTGGCCACAGGGATGTCCTGGTAGGAAGCTCATTTCCCCAGGCAGGTCCAGGTCCTTCCTCCAGGCACCAGATGCTCAGGGGAGCCCAGAGCTGAAGTGGTTTGGGCAGACTGCCTAGGCCTGAAGTGTAGCAATGTCTGCTTTCTGTTGGCCCTCAGGCTAGCCCCAACACAAAGCCTGTGTGGGAGGAAGGGGGACAGGGTGCCCCAGCGAGAGCCCCTGGTGTGCACCTTTGGGATCCCCCTGCTCAGCTAGATCTGCCCAGAAGCCCCCCCCCAGCCTGCTCTGTCCATGGAGTTTGGAGCAGGGACTGCCAAGGGTCCAGCTGGTACCTCTGTGGCCAGGCAGGTTTTGGTGGACATCACATACACAACCATCCCAGCAATGCATGCCTTTTAGGCCTGACTGTGCAGGGGCTCAGGCGCCTGTTTCCTCCCTCAGGCAAAGGACCCAGAGGTCAGGGCCCCTGTCCCTAGTGTGATAATGGAACTCTCTCTGAGGCTGACTTCGTACCTCTCTTCCCTTATCTTTCTCTCGCCCCATTTCTTGTCCGGCTTCCTCTTGAGGTCTTTGGGCTCAGACCTTCCTAGAGGCTGCCCACTGTAATGCCAAGCAAAGGCAACTTCCCAAGGTTCAAAATACCAGCATAGCTGCTCTCCATTTTATTCGGTGAAAAATTAAGAACAGAGAAAATCAAAATATAGCATTATTCAAAATACAGCATTCACCAAGAATAATTCAATAATTTCCAAGTACTACCCCACCCCTGGACATTACATTCATTCAGTCAACCACAAAGCCCCCCTTCTCAAATGGAGATTAGTTTCCAATCATAAGTAAAGTACATTCATTTGGTTAATCACAGAACACAAAAAGGTCAAAAGTTCCCCACCCTTGGATCACAACTGAATCTACTCCAGAGTTACAACAAGCTTAAGCACAGCATTTAATACCCAAAGTGAGGTCTTTTCTTCATCTTGACCCGAGGCAAGTTCTCAGCAATCTTTGTTCCTGGGGAAACAAAGCTTAGCAAGGCCACAAGATACATTGCCAGTGTCTTCATTAATTCATTCTCTGTCTGCAGAACAGTCCTATGACCCCTGAAAACATTAGCAAAACCCTCTTCCAGGATTTCTGTAAACATACAACAAGAAAATCCTTCTTCAGGGTTTCTGAACCAACAGAAAGGTTCCAAGTCTTCTGCAACAACAGCACTGTCCTTCACCAGTGGACAGAATTCACTCTCTGTCTGCAGGACAGTCTCAGGAGCTCTGAACCAACAGCAAGTTTCCAAGATTGTCTTTCACCAGTGAACAAATCTGGCAAAACAACATCAAAACAGACAAAGTGCCAGCATAACAGCCATGTCTCCTCAGTCCTTGGCAACTCTGGGTGGCAGCTCTCAAAAGTCCTGGGCAATTCAAAGTGGCCCTCAGCAATCCTCTCCGCCTCTCTCTGCCTCCACAATGCTGCTTCCAAAAAGTTCTTCTGCCTCTCTCTTTGCTTGTGTCTTTCTAAATTTAAGTCACCAGCTCCTCCCAGTTCAGCCCTCTCTTTTCACATCAACAAGTCCATCCCACAAGTGGGATTCACAAGCTCTGGGTTTTAACACAATCAATCCAAAAACCAAGCCAATACAGGGGGACCTTTAAATTCCATTACTATTACACATGTCCAAGAGGTGGTACTGAGTACAGCCCAA
Organism: Petaurus breviceps papuanus; assembly: GCF_028583685.1. Classification (NCBI taxonomy): domain Eukaryota; kingdom Metazoa; phylum Chordata; class Mammalia; order Diprotodontia; family Petauridae; genus Petaurus; species Petaurus breviceps. Next base: position 448,128 of record NW_027187142.1, on the reverse strand, counting down.
CACCTGTTCCCCTGTGTGGCGACAATGTCTTGGATGAGAAGTCTGCTTTAGAGTAGGGGAGCTGACATTTGCTGTGTTGTGGGCTCTTTTCAGAGGGAAGTTTTTAAGTGCACAAAACAAAATGAAAAAAACCCATGACACTGTGGGCAGTTATCCTGCTAAAAGCAACAGCAGACAAAGCAATTCATGGACTGAGAGTTCAGGACCCTGGTGAGTGGCTCCCTCGGCCTCCCTCAGCTTAGGCCTGCCCGTCTTATGTATGTATTTATTTACTCACAAATTCATTTATTCATATGCTCACAGTCATTCAGTAACCCAGTACGTTTTCACTCATCTGCTCCTTCGTTCACCATTCGTTCATCACTCATTTACTTATCTCTTTATTCATTTCCACCTAATTATTCTCCTATTCATTCAGTCACTCATTCACTTATTCACTCACTCATTCATTCATTCAGAGCACATTCACCTTCAGATTCACATTCACCAGGAGAGTGGCCTGGATGCATTAAAAGAAAAACAAAAACAAAAAAGAAAGTTGAAAATTCTTTTTACATGTAACTGGGGAAAAACTCAAATGCTAAAATTTCAAAAAGAGGAGTGTTTATAGCTATGGATGGTTTTCTAATTGAAAAGAACCTTCCCAAAGATTCAGTTGTAAGAGTTATCATTGATCATCTAAAGTACCTGGAGACACAGTTTCAGAAATAGTTCCCTTCCTCTTTCGATTTTAATAAACTAAGTTGGGTTTATAAACCAAACACAACTGAGATCCAAAATGTCAGACATACACCATTAAACTTCAGGAAAAATTGGCCAAGTTATCAAATGACACAGGTTTCCTAAAAATCATTTAATCAATTTTATTTTGTGATTAGGACAGAATTCCCAACCATTTCTGAAATGGCCCTAAATGTACATCTGCCATTTTTATGTGCTACATATTTATGTGAAGCGATGTTCCCAGCATTGATGATTATAAAGTCAAAATATAGATCACCACTGGAAAACATTGAAGACGCTCTAGGTTCCACGGGCGCGGCATCAAAGATTCATTCTTTATGTCAAAGTAAACAAGCACATCCATCTCAGGAGTATACAAATTGGCTTTTGTCTTTACTAAATGGCAAATTGTATGTATACAAAAAATTGTTTTGAAATAAATTTCTTTATGGTTTACTATCTGCAAATGTTTGATTTATATACCTGTTTTATGTACCTATATACCCAGGATCCCATAAACATTTCTTAAGAGAAGAGGAGTTGTTTAAGAAGCCCTGTCTAGACCCATGGCAGGCTCAGATTCCTTTCAATGGGCTCAAGAAGGAAATAGTGTGATTGGCTCACTAAGGAAACTTGCCATGATTCAAGTATCCCTGGTGGGGTTGGGGCACAGCAGCCCTGGGCAGAGAGGAAATACTTGTTACGTATGCATAGGCCCCGGATTCCACAAGAGAGCTAAAGATCAGAATTAACATGGGTGGGGGGGGAGGACATACAAAGGCCTGATTAGATGGAGCTGCTTCCCAAGGGATAATGCCAGTGTTTAACAGAACATCTCCGGAAGACTTCCTGAAAGGGGCCTGGGGCCCGGCAGCCAGGAGACCTGAGTCCAGGCCCTGGCTCTGAAGCTAACTCAGGACAGGCCCCAGGCTGTCCCTTCCCTTCTCCAGATCTGTTACCTCATCTGCAAAATGGGGGGTGGAGCTAGCACCTGGGCACCTCCCTCTTTCTTGCCTCCCACCCCTCTCTCTTCCCCCAACTCCTTCATTCCTCTCCCTGTCTCTTTTTCCCTTCAATATCTCTCTCGTTCTCTCTTTCCCTCCATGCCTCCCACCCCTCTCTCTTCCC
>NW_027187142.1:443017-446267 GCF_028583685.1 Petaurus breviceps papuanus | reverse complement strand
CTCTCGTTCTCTCTTTCCCTCCATGCCTCCCACCCCTCTCTCTTCCCTCACCTCCTTCACTCCTCTCTCTGTTTCTGTCCCTCTCCTTACCATCCCCCCTCTCATTGCTCCCCCCATGACATCACAGACTAGAAGAGCCCAAAAGAAGACACAATATCCTGCTGAGAGCAGAGACCTCAAGGGTGAGTGGATGAGCCCCCCCAAGGTAGATACTTGGAGGACAAATCTGTATACAGATGGACCCAGAGAGGTGACCACCCCAGAGGAACAGCTCCTTCAGAGACATTGGCCCCTAGGCTCTAGGGGAGCCAGGAATGGGGAGTGGGCTTGCTCCCAGTATGCTCTGAGCTTTCTGCCTTTCCTTCCTCCCCTGCACTCTCTGTATTCGGGGGAGATCACACCCCACCTTTGGAGGGGGAGTGCTTTGCTCTTGACTAGTCACCTTGGTAAGCACCTTTGGGAGCCCACAGGTGTGTGGTTGTGATGGTAATAACTTTTTTTTTAAGGGACAATGGATTGAGCACCAGCCCTGAAGTCAGGAGGACCTGAATTCAAATTTGACCTCAGACAATTTACTAGCTATGTTACTCTGGGCAAGTCACTTCACCCTATTTGCCTCAGTTTCCTGCTCTGTCAAATGAGCGAGAGAAGGAAATGGCAGACCACTCCAGTATCTTTGCCAAGAGGACTCCAAAAGGGGTCACTTTCAGATACAACTGATCACCACCACCAATTGTTAATGGAAGGCACACTGATGGGGGCTCACAAGCAGCAGCATTGGAAACTCAGCCCCCCAAGGTTACCTTTAGGAGCCTGAGAAGAGGAGTGAGCAGCCGTCCTCTGTAGATCCCTACATATTACAGCAAAGTGGGACTTGGGGAAATAGCCCGGAGTCTATACTCCCTCCCAGGGTGTTGTGTGACTGTGCTCTGTAAACCTCATACCACTACAGAGATGGGGTGGAGGAGGGGGAGGAGGGAGGGGAGGAGGGAAGAGGGGGAGGGGGGGGGGGAAGGAAGGAAAGGGGAAGGGGAGAAGAGGGGAGGGGGGAGGGGAGGGAGAAAGGGAAGGGGAGGAGAAGGGGGCGAGAAGAGGGAGTGTCAGGCCTTCATTAGTCCCAGCCCTCCCACTGCCTCCACTGCCAGCCCCCAGCTGGCCCTGGAAGGAGCAGTATCTAAGCTTCAATCAGGAGAGGCTTAGGGGCTTTTCATGTTTTAACCTGGTCTGGCAATCAGGAGGCTTGTCCTGGGTTTAAAGGCCTGGGCATCTCAGGTCTAGAGCTAGAAACTAGGACTATGGGGGAGAATGAGGCTAATCCCATTTTACAGAGGGGGAAATTGAGGGTGGCCCTCTCAGCTTGGCCCCCAGACCTTCGGTCTTCTGCTCTCAGCCCCGCCCCCCTTCCCCCGCCCCATCACCTCTCACTGCCTTTCTCTGCCAGAGGCCAAGGCTGCCGCTGTCCAATCTAGTCTTCGGCCAGCTCTCCCCCCTTCTCTATTACCCACCTCCACCCTCCCTTTTCCCAGCGGGGGGCTGGGCAGAGGAGACAAGGCTAGGTCCCTGGTTTCACCTGGGCTGCCTGGCTGGCAGCGGAGCTCGGCCCCATTTGTGCCTCCCAGGTGCACTAGGGCCCCAGGCCTGCTTTGGGCACAAAAGTCCAGCTTCTTGTAAGGACAAAGTCGTTGTTCTGGGGCCTTCTGCGAATGCGTGCGCGGCTCCACCCGCTCCTGGGCTCCTTCCCCGGGGTGGGCAGGGAATGCCCGGGGCGTCTGGTCCCGGAAGGCTCCATGCAGAAGGCAGGCCTGGGCGGGCGTCAGTCCAGCCGCGCTCAGCACCGCGCTGGCCCGCGAGATGCCCGAGCGCCCGGGTGAGAGGCCGCAGATGCCGGGGGCAGAGCTGCGCGGTCACAGCGGCGCCGGGCCGGCCCTCAGCCTCGCTGCCCCTGCGGCCTCACTGGAGGATGGGGGTGAGCTGCCCCCCGGGGAGGGGCCCCCCAGCGCCCCCCTCCACCGGGGCATTCGGCCGGCCACTGAAGGACTGTCCAACTTTGAAACTCTCAGCTTCTCCAGTCGCCCCCTGACTCGGTTTCCCTGCGCGTCCTGTGCAAACGAGCCGGCTGCTGGGAGCCGGGCTGGGGCGTGGCAGCCCTGCCCGGCCCGCCCCGGCCCACCCTGCCCCCCCCCCGGCCCTGCTGCGGCCCTCCACCCCCTGCTGTGCGGGCTCCGCGAGGGCCCGAAGACCCAGAGGGGGCTCCTGGAAGCCGGCCCTGCCCGCTGCAGAGAGCGCGGCTCAGTCCTGGCGGAGCTGCCATCTGCCGGAGCCTCCGTTTCCCCATCTGTGCCCTGGGGGAGTCTGAGCCCCTCCCCCTGGACCCGCCTCAGTTCCCGCCCCCCCCGCCCCAGGCGGGGCGCTCTTTTGGCCCCTCCCTCCCTTTTCTCCATCCCCCTCGCTGCTGCCCTCCAGTCGCTCTGGCCGGCAGAGGGCGCTGTGGCGCTGCATGCCGCGGCCGCGCCGCGCGGACTCCATTTCCCAGAAGCGCCCGGGGAGGCCGGGGCGGGGGGCGGTGCGGGCCGCGGGACGTCCCGTCCGGCCGGGGCGGGGCGGCGGGCGGAGGGGGGGGGCGGGCGCGCGCGCGAGCCCGGGAGTGTGAGCGTGTTTACTTCCGGTTGCCGCAGCCACCGCCGCCGCCGCCGCCGCCGGAGGGAGACTGAGGCAGGCCGAGGCGGAGCAGGCCGAGGCGGCGGAGGAGAGCGAGGCCCGGCCGCCATGGACTGGCTCATGGGGTGAGTGCAGGCGCGGCGCGGAGGCAGGTGGGGGCCCGCGGGCGCCGAGGGGGTCTCCGCTGCCCCTGCTCCCGGCGTTCAAGGCCTCGGAGCGCGCGAGAGAGGTCAGGGCTGGAGGGGGAGGAGGCCCCGCTTATTCGGCATAGAGCCTGCGAGGCGCGGGGCACAGATCTTGGGGTACCGTCCCCCCCGGCGGCCTGTGGCCGGGCTGGGGGGCGCGGGGCGCGGCGTCTGCATGTGCCTCGGGAGGCTCCTGGGGTCTCTCCCGACTCCGAGCCTTTGCCGTGCCGGCACTGCCTCCTCCCCCCTCCTACCCCCCACCCCGAGCCTGGAGGGAGGTCCGCCCCATTGTAGCCCCCTGGGTTCCTCCCTCCTGGTCATTGGCCGGAGCCCCTCGGGGGCCAGGGCTGAGTCCAGGGCTGCAGCCCCTTCCTCGGGCTCCCCTTGGCTGCCTGCCTCCGGTGCCC